>NC_139830.1:13041850-13309350 GCF_963691815.1 Echiichthys vipera | reverse complement strand
GTTTGTATTGTATTTGGCTCTATTCAATTTCTAAAGAACATCAATCTGTGAGTGAAATGATCATAATTTCTATTCAAGTCGGTGTCTATTTGTTAATGAGAGATAAAAAGGGTTACAAAGGACAGAGCAAAACACAAAGTCAATAGAAATGTGTGGACAATAGAGTATTTAATGTCCCCTTGTCCTTTTTATCACAGCATCAACTAGCTGATAACATTGGAACCCCAATTACCCACTAATGGGAATACAGTGCTTGTATACACACATACATATAGATGTATGTGCAAAGACACTAAAAGAAAACAAACAGTACACAAACATGAAGTGTGGGTCTGTATGACTAGAGATAGACCTCTATGCCTCGATAGAGATAGACCCTCTAAGCCTTCTCCAATGTGCTGATCTAGTCTTCCTTATTCAGCAACATCTGCTTTGATCATGTAAGCAGCCTCCATCCGTGTCACTGCACAAACTAGTTATTTTTGTCAAAGGCACAGCTCCGGACTTAACCTGATATCTCATAATACAATCTTAGTTCATTGTTGGTAAGTTGTCCTTTCTTTTTTGGGAAATGTTGCTGAGTGGCACAACTGTTTTCACTGTCATTTTTACACTTACAGCCAAGCTTATCATGCTAAAGATAAGACTGTATGGCTGCAGTGGCCAGATTTAAGCCTTGAGATTTGAACTAAGATTGATGTTTTTGATCTATTCTGGGTTTCCTCTAAATCCCTGTATAAACTTTTGCAGGACAGCTGAAGAAGAAAAGCTGACAAATAAAAGCAGAATGACTACACATCTTGTCCAATCTACAGTATATTATAAAAGGATTCCTTTTTAGCACAGCATCAGTCTCCACTGGCTTTAGAGATAAATTGGATGAGTATTATAAGAAAAAATACACACAAACACAAGCCCATACCAACATTCACACACAGACAGATGTGCACCGAGAATTTGGGGTGTTACAAATACAGCAAGCCAGTGTGTTCTGGTACGCATAGTGTTTGTGGGCATATGTGTGTGTCAGCATTTGAGTGTTTTCAAGGTCGTCTTGCTCGTCTGGGATGCACTGCTATGCTGTTAGCTTTTTATTCTTCAGCAGCTCCACACAACAGCAGCTCTGGCCTCGTCTCCGCCTTTATTAGGCTGATTAGCTAACAGGACACAGGCGCACTGCTAACAGAGATATCACTCAGTATTGATGGGCAGAAATAGACAGTTAAGGACAGTGCAGCCTCCAGGTAGACACACATGAAGACAGATGGAGTGCAGGTAGACAGGGACGCTAGCACACAGAAAGAAATGAGAGATGGCAGACGGACAGGGAGACAGACACACACAAACAGATGGGTAGGCATGCAGGCTGGCCGGCCGGAAAACAAACAAATACAGGCGGTGAGGCTCGCCCACATCAATAACAAAATGCAACAAATTCACATACAAATTTCTGAGCATGCGTGTGTATGTGTGTATTTTGGTCTGCCAGAACAGAACATATTGAGGTAGGCGTACATTCAGACACAGTCGAGGGAGTTTCAGCCAGAACCTTTATTTCCTGGAACTAACCTCAGGCAGAAACGTCCCTGAACCTCATGCTTTTGCATAATAATCTGTTTTTATTTAGGAAGTGCTTTTGAAAACAGCATCAGAAATTTTTGGCTTGTTTTTTTGTCGAAACATTGTCTCGGTCACTCATAAATAATTTTAGTCATGAGCCAACAATATTTAGTCTGGTCCTTGGACCCAGGCTCAGTTAAAGGACTATTGTCATGAGGGGAACCAACAGAAAAAAAGGTCTATGGCCATTGTGGGATATTTGAGGTACAGTCATTTTTAAATCATTGGAAATTAAAGAAATCCAAAAGTGTCCTTCTGTAATATTCATCAGAGCTGGAGGACAAAGTTCCCACTAGGATATAAATGCATAATGAATTTAAATAGAACCCTCGATCAGTACACTAATGCTGATTAGAAAACTCTTAGGTCTCTTAAGTTGCATTCCTGTGAGAGTACAGATTGTTTCCAGGGGCTTATGTCTTTTTTTTATATAACCTGTGAGGTTGTCAGCAAAAGCCTTGACTACCAGTTATCCCACAGAAATGTTACCACAAGCCCTCTGATAGTAGCAAACCTGTCTGAATTTCAGTTCCTGAAGGAATAACTAAAAGTAAACCATGAAAACTATCACAAACCGGATTCTACATTATTTAGAAATATTTAATCATTATGAAAGAAATCATTAAATATGATTTCAGAATATGTTGTTTTCAGAATGATCTATTTCCGTGTGTGTACTGTATATGTCAGAGAGAATAGTATACTGTATATATTTGTGTATACACAAGCATGTATTACCTGTATGGCGAGAGCCCGTGTTACGACAGCTTTAAGGTACTGCATTGGTTCTTCTGGTCCCTCCCATTTAATCTGCCATGTTAAAGGACACTGAGACAGAGGAAAACAGGCAAATAGATGCATTTATTTAGACCCATAATGTAAAAAATCCATAACAAATAACAAGTGTAAAGAAAAAGGTAAAGTAAACCATGTTATTTTAGCTGTAGACATTCTGCAATCAGTAAGCTACATGCTTCAGTCAGGCTGCTGTGTGATCGACTGAACGTGCCATACTCTCACTGAACGCAGCTGTCCACAACGACAGCATGCAGGAGGACTGCTGAGTCACTGAGCTGTGTTGAAGACAATCTTCAAGGGGAAATATGTTACATGAAAAACTCACTAGATAAGCCCTGATAGCCATACCATGTGACCACAACGTCCCAATACCTTTACTGCATTTTGTCCACCTCTCTCCCCATCACTAGAGGATACCACAATAGCTCAATTGTGCAACTTGAAGAGATAAACCTGACAACACTCGACCCTGTTCCGTAATCTTGAAATTATTCCATATACACATTTAATCATTATGCCTCAGTCACTCAAGGGCATGCTCTCCTTAGCCGCACAAGCACTGTGGTCTGGCTAAAACATAATCTATGTCCATGTTTTATGTATGTCAGTGGTGACATCACCTTCTAAACCTAAACCTTCTCCACTTTTAAGAGAGCTACTAAATCCTGGTTAACTCAACAACAAACTTGTACTCATGTCTAGTTTTTAAAATGTAATGTTTTTATGGTGTGCTTTATTTTATCTTGCTGTATCCAAACTCCCTTCTTTTCACCTCACTGTTCTAATCTCTGTTTCATGAAATCCCTTCTAAGGATGGGTGTTACAAACAAACTAGCCTCTGCTATAATCACAATGATACTTCTATTAGAAAGCTGAAAGGAAGTAGTGTGATGTTTTTATAGTGCAGCAAAAAAGTTGGGGTAAGGAGAGGTGTATGAATGTATAAATGTACAGCCAGTGTTGGTTTTCTTAAACCATGAAAATAATATTTCCCGGACTTACAAAGTAGTTTTAGTAACCTAGCCTTAACCAAGAGGTGGCTGCTTACAAAACTATCATATGTGTAGTTTTGAAATGCTCAAATGGTTCATTTTGGAAGGCACGGAAAAATTACCTATTTTTGTGAATGAGGCAAAAGAAAATGTCCATCAGGTGACAACTGATAACCCTGGAACAGGTTAGGCAGTCCACGTTGCTTAAACTGTTGGACAGAGATCAAAGAACTGCCTTATACACATACGCACAGTGGGAGATTGAGGATTAAGAATCTGATGTTATTCAAGCTTGAAAGTCATAATGGAAGTAAAAGGGATCTTGCATGTTTCTCAGCTGCAAGTCAACCATTCAGTTACTCTCCTGCTGTGTTTGTGTCACACTGAAGTGTACGAGAAGATAAGCTTGCAGGCTTCAGTCATGTCACTGAAATGTGTAAATATTTGTTTATATTTTCTGTTCAGTGTTAACTATACTTCGAAAGATATTGGCACCCACAAAAAGCACATCAGAGTATAGATTAAAATATACTTTAAAAAATATATATTTTCAGCTTCATCAGAACTAAATATCTAAAGGGATAGTAGAGACCATGTTTGTTTGGACACAAGGTAAATATATAGACTGAGCAAGAGTGAACTCTCTTTAATTTGTCTTGAACAAAGAAATCAATGAATATTTCCTACAAAATAGCCTTTGTGTTCATTTGATGCATACTCAACCATTGCATATACAGCAATTACACATATCTCATGAGGAATGCACTTGTGACTTTGCATTGAAGTTCTTTGCCAGAGCGTTTAATTTGGTGCAAATTCAGTCTCCAACGTAACTTGCTGATTTTTTCAAGTAGCTGGCAGGGCTTGCAAGTACATGTTTTGAATAAGAAGATTCCATTGATCAATTTTTGTTTATGCCCCCCAGTTTGCCTCAAGGAACCGTGATGATAAAACTAAATAAAAACTGGCACAAAGAAAAAACACTGATACAAGAGACTGTTTAACCTTTAATCAAAAAGCCATCTCTGCATCAGTCCCCATGTCTTGATATTAATGATCTTTCCACTGACTAAAGGCAGTGGTGATATTTATTTCTGTTTTGCAGTGCTGCTTAACACTCTCTTCTGATGCTTGGGTAGTTTCCAAGTATCTAATTATTTTTTACTGCACAGCTGAGGAGAGGGGAAATGGAGCTGATCCCTCCAGAGCTGTGCCTGCTATACTTTTACAATATTACAACCCCAAGTGCTCCATTTTTCAAATATATAAATCAGATCACCAGCTTTCTGTTCCTCTTCTCTGGTTGAAACTGAGCTAATCAGTGATGGTTGGTTAAAACAGAAGCCTAACACATAACATGGTTAGAGACTGAAATCTGCAGAGTTGTATCTAATGCTATTCGCTCTGAAGACACCTAATCTCATTTACATTCAGCAATAGCAACAACCACCTGTTTACTTATGTGGATCTATATGTAAATATGCCTTTTTGAATTTTTTGTTAAAGAAATTGAATACATAATGTAACCTCAAGAGGTAATGTTTAATGTGATAGAAAACTGCATGGGATTGAATGACAGTGTACAGTGAAAAGTCAGGATTGAATTATAAATGATAAAAATATTTTCTTTTGTTTGAGGTGTCGGTAATAGACCAGGATTTACTTTCATTACATACAGAATTATTCTACACTTTACAACTGCAGACAATGAAAGGTTGCCAATTAATTCTGCTCTAATAGATACTGGTAATGGTAATGGTGATTGCTCTAAATTGTGCAGTACTGTGAGTTGTGACACATTAAGCCTGAAGCTGAAATTCTACTTTACATGTTTTTGAGGGTCTGCTAGGGTCTGTGTGACATAAATGTAATCATCAGAGGGTGTACATGTAGACTCTGTGCGGACGCCTATGTACCACAAATTTGTTTGTGACAAATTCTAATACTTAGGATTCTTATAGCATCTACCAGACTGACGCACTTCTATACACACACAGCCATGTCAATAGATTAAGTGGTTTAAGTTAATACAGTTATGCAAAAACAACCTCCCCATAACCAGAGTAGAGATAAAATAATGTATGGAAAAAAATAATTAATTCAAATTGAATTGTGTCGCTATATGTTCTCTTTCTTCTACCTGGGGAGTAAGCAGCTTGTTACCTTTTTGGCAGCGATGTGAAACATTGCCAGTTGGGGGTCACCAAATTCATCTTGTGTTAGATAAGTCATCACGTTTTAAATTCTGATGGGAGTAAGTCTAATGTGGATTGGCAGATCACACAGCAACAAAGGTGACAGCTGCTGTTGCTTTTTCCAAGGTTCCAAAACCTTTTTCCACCAAGGATGCTCCAGACAATTTCTGTTCATTACACTGTGATATGTAGCTTAGAAACAAGCCTGGGCCAATATATTTGGTCATAAGGAATTATCTGAATTTATAAAGCAGGCTATGGTACTCTACAAAGTTGCACTGCCCTACAAAGATAACAATATATATCTGTTTGATTAGTAAACATATCTCTGAGATGCTGCATTTTGATTATGTACAACACAAACAGAGAAAACATCTAAAAATGGGTTCCAAAAATGTTCAAGGAAAAAAGCTGTGCTCAGCACTACTGGGTCAGGAGAAGTGTCAATTAACCAGAGGACATTTATAAACTTGTCAAACAGGAATATTTTTTGGCAAGCACGAGTGCCTTGGTTTACTGTAACCAGGAGCACTAATTTAGCAGGGTAAGCGAACAATTGATTGGAACAATGTTTGGGGTGTTGTGATATACAATTATAATAGACACTTCATTTTTAGGGTTTTATTTTACATGTGTGAGGAATTATGCAAGACAATAAAATAAAGTTCAATGCATTCAATTTCACTTTGTACATTTATCTCTTTGTGATTTTGCACACATTATACACTCAAAATTAGAGAACAAATGATTAATAGTTGATTTATTAAATATTTTTTATTGTTCAGAATTTGATTGTTTGATGTTTATATGAACCTCCTTCAGCAACAGAATATACTTTCACTGCAAATGTCTCCCAGTCAGCCGGCATGTTTCATGCAAGACAATGCCCCCTGTCACACTACAAAATGGCTTTATCAGTTCCTTAAAGCAAAGGATATTGAAACAATGGAATGGCCGCCCCAGAAACAAAGTATTATCTAAGACTACAGTTAGTGAACTGTGGAAGAGACTGGAAGTAGAATGGAACAAGAAACTAGTGATGTCCTGTGGGCGCAGATCTGCAGAAGTCCTTCAAAGCAAGTGTCTCTACACTTCCTATTCATTTCTGAATCCTATAGCCCTAAGAAAACATGTTTGAATCTTTTCTTCTGACACAATGGTTACTGTTCCCTAATTTTGCTTTTTTTTGACAAAATAAAGGTTTTTGTTGAAGTGCCTTGGTTATTTAAAAAAAACATACCAGTACAGCAGCGGATTTTCTATCAAATTCAGAGAAAACAAGACAAATAAACAAAAACGAACTGAGATTATTATGTTTGGGAAAATGTTCATGATTTTTCTGCTGGTTTTCTGGGCCCACTTACTCCTAACTCTTACACACATGTCAAGAACCTTGGAGTAACAGTAGATAGTGCTTTTAAATTTGACAGACAGGTTAGTTCTGTCGTCAAACGAGTTTCTTACAGCTTCGACTCTGAGCCAAGATTAGAGCCTATTTTCCTCCCAAAGATCTAGAGAGAGTGATCCATGCCTTTATTTCTACACGGCTGGATTACTGTAACTCTTTGTATGTTGGTGTCGACTAGTTGCTGCTTCGTCTGCCATTTGTGAAAAATGCAGCTCCCTATCCGCTTCAGGATTGATTTTAAACTTTTGTTATCTGTTTTTAAAGCTTTAAATGGACTGCCTCGCTATACTTATCTGAACTCTTACATTGTCATACTCCAGCCAGAGCGCTGGGGTCAGCAAATGAACTGCTTCTGGAAGTCCCCAGGACCAGACTAAAAACCAGAGGTGACCGAGCCTTTGCGCGGCTGCCCCTGGGCTCTGGAATAGCTTGCATATTAGATCAGCCCAGACTATGGAGGTTTTTAAGTCCTTATTGAAGACCCACCTGTTCTCCATTGCATTTATTCAGGCTTTTTATTTGTATTTGTACTGTTTACTGAACTGTACAGCACTTTGGTCCACCGTTGGTCGTTTAAAATGTGCTCTATATATAAAGTTTGAGTTGAGAAATTCTGAACAATAAAAATTAGTTTTTCAGAATAAATTGAGTATAAATACTTTGTTCTCTAATTGTTTTAAAAGACAAAGTATTAATTGTTTCCAGTATAAATTGTTATTGGAAAAATATTTCTATCAACATTGCGATATTGACTTCAACTAACACAAGCCACTGACTGGTAGGTAATAGCAGTGAAGTGATTGTAGTGAAGAGAGGAGAAAAGACCAGGAAATAACTAGTAACAAACTGGAATTGGAATCAGTATTGTATGTCCCTGAGTGTACTAGTTTCTTTTATCAATGTCTGCATGTTTTTCTGTCAGTTGCACATCGCAAAACAATGATGTCAAAATTATGTATCTACGCTGCCTGAAACTTGGTCAGGTGTGGACAGGAACCAACGGTCCAAATGTGGTGTTATCATAACATTAATGCCATGTAGGCAGGCTTATTTTCTCTTATTTCATCTACTCTGTGTTCAGACTTAGAGATAATGAAACAGTTGAATTGAAACTGAAAACCTGTGGAGACATCAGGAGTCCAATAAGGGAGTAGATAAAGAATCGATAAACCTGACACCGATAAACAGAATCGATACCAGCATTGGTACTAATAACAATTCCCATCCCTAAGTAAGAGTGGAGGAAGTTGCCTAGGAAAGAGACAGGGATGAGACTAAAGACGTGCTGATTAATAAAAAACAGAGTGGAGGAAAGCTGTGGAGTGGGGATTCTGCCCAAGGCTGCTCTCAGGAGATTACAAGCATAGAAGAAGTAAAATGTTGACTGTGTATTTCTCCCCCTCTACCTCATCATATACCCTTTATCCTCATCTCAGCCTTGGGACACACACAAGGACAAATGCAGTGTTTGCTAGATGGCTACAAGCCAGCAGTGTATACGGTACGTATCTGCTCCTCTGGTCTCACAATATGGGAAAGTTTTACACTTCACCTCAAAAATAAATATAGTGAAGAGAGAAATTTACTCGACAGTGTAAAAACACAACATTTTGTGTATCTCAATGTATTTACAACGCATTTCACCTTTACTCCCCTTCAGTTTTTCTCTTTTCTTACCTCTTGATTGAGCAGGGCAGTGGCCAGTTTTTGGACTTCAGGAGTTAGCAGTTGGGTCCCTCTGATGATTTTGCTCAGTGCAGCCAAGGACTGGTGAATGCTCTGTGGCAACACTTAAAGTTTAGTGTACATACTGTGTATTTGTTCATACTGAGTATTTTAGAGCATTTGAAATCTTGCCATTTGATTGTTGGGAACTAGTTCATTACGACAGGCCCTGTGATTGACTGATTGGGCCACTTATTTTCAATTGATTACTTTTCTGTCTTGTATCCGCAAAGCAATTTCAGTCAAAAACAACTGGACTGGTTGTTTGTCTAGGAAGACGTTTCACCTCTCATCCAAGAGGCTTCATCAGTTCATGTACGCATCTGACCAGGCTGGGACTGGTCCAACTAACTGGTGTGGAGATCCAGGTATTTAACCTCTCACAAGGCCGATGATGTCACTGACACCCTTTGTGCTCCAAGTGCCCACGCCCGTCGTTAGAGTGACAGTCGTTGGTGTGCAGTTGGTTTCGACTTCGTTAGTGCTCTATTGAGTCTGAACGACAGTCGTTGGGGTCACCCGGGCACTAACGAAGTCGAAACCAACTGCACACCAACGACTGTCACTCTAACGACGGGCGTGGGCACTTGGAGCACAAAGGGTGTCAGTGACATCATCGGCCTTGTGAGAGGTTAAATACCTGCATCTCCACACCAGTTAGTTGGACCAGTCCCAGCCTGGTCAGATGCGTACATGAACTGATGAAGCCTCTTGGATGAGAGGTGAAACGTCTTCCTAGACAAACAACCAGTCCAGTTGTTTTTGACTGAAATTGCTTTGCGGATAACGATGACCTGGACGAATGAGAACATTCACAGGCTTTTCTGTCTTGGTTTTAATCAGTACAACCCCCCCTCCCCAACAACAAAAGACAAGTTACATACATACTGCTGTTAAAATGCTGGTTCCAGGAGAAGATGAATTACATTGTCTGTTTATGATTCACACTCATCTCTTGAATTTTCATGAAGCATAGCCCACTTTCCATAGCTGTTAAAATGAACATAGCCATATAATAAATAATGCAAGGTAAAAGCCCTATGCTATTTGATTAAAGCATTGAAATTAAAAATGTTCAGCTAACATCACCCAATCACAATGTTTTCCTTTTGGACGATATAATGCAGCTCAGCAATAATTTCTGAAATCAAGTAAATCAAAGAGCACTGGTTATCTGACACACCTGGACCAAGCGGATGGCGTTGAACTGTTCCAGAGCAATGAAAGACAGGACCGGTGACCCTTGACCTTCTGTAGGTGGAGCCACCTTCTGATGGATCAGAGTAGAACCCTGATAGACAATAGACAGACAGAAAGATATAACAGCTTATTGACAGCATAGATAGACAGAGGGTAAGAGTCATGTTAAACTAGAATTGCCTTCGCCAACCACTCAAATTGCTGCTTACATCCAATCTTTCCAGACTTACATAATATATGTCGTAAAGATGTTAAAGGAATTTAGTGAAATGTAATGGCTTATTTCTTGGTGAAATGTGGAGGCTTCAAACATATCTTCAACCTGGCAGCACAGAAGACTTTGTCAAGATTAGTGTCACCAATTCAGTATATGAACGAACGTCTCCCCTTCTGCTCCTGAGTTATGAAACATGATGATCTCACCGTGAAGTTGACCTCTGCCCTCTGATAACATTTATATATATATATATACATATATATATATATATATATATATATTGAAAATATCCTATTAGACATTTTTTGTGAAATGTTGTCCTACACAGTGACCTTCACCTTTGACCTCCAAAATGGAACCATTTGTGCCAGATTTGAGGAGTGTTTGTGAGATTCACAAGAATTGGACAGCAGATCTACGAATGAATGTAGGATACAGACAGAAAACCCGAAAACATTATGCCGTCACAGATCCAGGGGCATAAAAGTGTAATTTTCCAAGATTGAAACAAATAAAGAGAGAAAGAGGGGGATAAAATGGTTTGCAGAAGGGAGGGAGAAATAGGTTTTTTTCTACAGACATTGGAGCAAATATCATTAGACGATCCACATTCTAATTCACTCAGAGCTATAGATATTTTGTCCTAGCATTGCTTTATGTTCCTATTATCACTGGAATATTGTTAGAATTACATCAACTAATCACTCTTCTGGAATTGGCTGCTACACAGGAGCATGGACCTAATATTATTCAGAGTAAGATGTATAATGCATTTGGTAACTGCTGCTGTGCATCAGCATGCTATCGTTTTTCCTTAAATGATTTCCTACATTACCACTGTATATCTTTCCGGTGTTCCCTGTGGGTTTCCTTAACTCAACATACATAAACTAAATTATTCTGCTCTTGGTTCTTCCACGATAACAAGATGTAACCAAATGGGGAATTGTCTCGCTCTCTCTGCAGTGCAAACCAGGGGAATCATCTGTTAAAATTAGTGTACACAGTGAACTGCTGTAAGTACACCAAGCGTGTGTAGTCATGTAAAAAACACAACACATACATTTAGAAACGACAAACATGCACAGCCAATGATATTTTGTTGTAAGCTATTGCAGACTTCACACTTTGTGCCTATTTTGTTTTCCTCACATGTACTCATTAAGAGGCAGAGAAAGAGGGCAAGAAGAATAGTAGGACTGGGATAGAGGAAAGGAGACATGGAGAGTGAGGGAAAAACGAGACAATGAGAAAAAAAAGCTGGTGGGGGGATTCAGCTTGAATACAGCTATTGCCTCTATTAAAACATGTAACTTAAGAGCAGAATAAACAGTCTCTGCTTTCTTATGCCCCCCCCCCCCCCTTAGGCCAGGCTACAAGATTTGTCAAAATAAATACATACATATCACACTTAAGTTGAACACCAACCTTTTGGCTATATCTAGACTACTATGTTTCCATTTTAAAACAGCGTTTTGAAATTAAAATGATCTCAGTCCACAAGTGTTTTGGCTCTGTATCAGAAATAAACTCTGTCCACAAATCTGAAAATGCATATCATGCGACCATTTGCACACATTGGCAATGGGCTTCCTGTTACTGTGTGTTGAAAATACAGAAAATACAAGAGAAAATTGAGAGGAAGCACAACAATGGTGAAAAGTAAGACAAGGGATTTCTTTGCTTGGACCGACGTTGAGATGGAACAATTACTAAAAGTAACATATGAGTATAAGGGGGTAAATTGATGGAAAACACAGATTGGGAGTCATTGCAAAGCATAGTGCACTGCCTCTTACCTAACTGATACGACTGATGGGGGTGTCTGTGTCACCGTTTCCAAAGGTCTCCGTTTTTGCCCATTCAGACTATCATACAGGCAACCCCAGAGTTTTCAAATTAAAACTGGGTCAGCACCATTTCAGGAGCAGTGTGGTCACCACACGTAAACTTATATCGCAAATATATCAGTTTTGAGTGTGGATATATACATACACACACTCACACGAGCAAGCCACACTTTGTGGAACACACATTAGTTGATAATCAAAGACAGTGTTAGTTGACGACAAAGGGCTAGTTCATTTAAAGCAGTTAGAGGTAGATTGTGATCAATGGGAAGCTAGCTGGTAATAAAATGGCAACAATTAACAGTCAATCAATTTCTTCTCAGTGGGTACAAAACAACTCTGCCTGCAAGGGACTAAGATAGATAGAGAGGGAGACATAGGTGCAAATGAGTGAAAAGGGAAGAGAGAGCATGTGTGATTTACAGCATGAGAGTGAATAAAAGGGGCAGAGCGAGAGAGCTGGAATATGGTGGTTAAATTATTTAATGTAGAGGTAGATGTCCTTTTGATTTGAAAAGGTGCTGGTCTCCAAGCAACCACACACAGCAGAGATACCTGGCTATGCAAGTCAGTGGCTATCACGGCCAGTGCTCAATTAGTCTCAACTAATTTTCAATTAGCTTTCACAGCTTTTAATTTAGACGAGTTGCTGCTGCATGAGCAATGGGAAAACATGATTTTGCATACAAATATTGACTAGATTAGAATAAAATAGAGTGGAATAGAATTAACTTTATGGAAATTCACTTTACTAGCATGAAACTGCATCAAGTGAAGATTCTGATACTGAAAGATATTTCAAACTCTTTTAATCACTATGCGATCAAGACAAAATGTGTAGGGCCAGCTATTCATTTTGGTTTGCAGAATAACGGCGACATAGGGTTTGATACTTGCCGAATAATTTTCAGTTTGGGGAACGGAATAAGAAATGTTAGAAAGATGAATCGGAAAAATAGAACTTACCTGGTTGAGTTTCTTCCACAGATAAAGGACGGGTGAAAGTTCATTCGACCAGAGCTCCCTGTCGAACTTTGAACCTGTTGCTACTGATCGGCTCAGGACCCATAGTTGAGAAATCACCTGTGAGTCAATAAGCAGACAAAAAAAGAGTAAATTTAGCAAAGGTGTTGTAGAAGTGTAATGGAGGTACCTGTTTCCTGAATTAGTGTTACATATGTCATGTTCATGTCATGACAAGGTCATGTTGTAAAAGGTCGCCCAATAATAAATGGCTATGGTTGCTTGCAACTCCCATATAGACGTAGAGGTGTGACTGGTGATAAAAAAAAAGCTTACCATGTTAATGCACGTTTGCTTATTTCACCCAAAAGCAACCTATGATTACAATGAAAATAGCTGTTGTTCCTTAAAATATTTACATAAAATGTCACTGACACCTCTGGTGGCTAGACTCTCCAATGACAGTCAAGACTGTTTGAAATCCTGGAATATTTCAAGTGGGAAGAGACTAAAACCCAAACACATCTTCTAACAGCTCCTTACAAACCTAATCACGCATGCTTAGCTTCAGGCTTAGAGTTTTGGATAGTGCTTTTATCATGACTCAGTGTGCGTGTGTGTTTGTGCAGATGTGTGAGTTTCTGTACGTGTGTGTTGTGAGGAATGCAAAGCGTCTGACAAATGACTTTCATTTGGTCCAGGAGAAGTCTTTACCAACACCTGGTTTATCTTCTCTGCTCAGGAGGGAAAGTATGTATATATGTGTGTGCATGTGAATATGTGTTAGCTAGATAACTAATCTCGAACTTCACCCTGACAGCAGTAAAAATGAGGGCAGCTGAGGATAAAGATTTGAAATATATGGGGTTTAAATATATAGGGATTTAAATATATTAAGATTTATCTCAACCAGTGACTACCAGGCAGCAACTGCATTTACCATTATGACCAACTGGGAAGAAAAAGTTAATAGACAATATCTATGTGCAAGGGAGTTCAATGTTATCAATGTAATCCAGGATGTGATTCAGGATTTTTAATCAGGGGACTTTTTCTCATGGTCTTCGTCAGTAAAAACATCTTATGAGCAGGAAAAAAAAACACAAGCATGGATGCTATTACACTCAGATATATAATGGCCCTGTCACTGAACAAAAGGATATGCAGAGAAAGCCCATTTCTTCGGACAAGATGGGGGAAAAGATACTCTCATGATACATGTTTTTTTTGTATTATCGCAATTAGGATGACTCTTCAATTATAGATTTCCACTTGTTATGTAATACTTACACCCAAAATACTCACTCATTTGCGTTGCAAAACACATTATGTTCATATACATCATAATTATCCAAGTCTGTAAGCACAGTGAAATCCTTTTTAGACGCCTCCGACCTATGTTGGGTCATTCACACTGAGCCTGTGCTTTAATTTTAAATAGCATCCCCAATAGCACTATCCAACCCACAGACAGTGACAAGGGTCAAGAGCACGCCTGTTCAAGAGAGAGAGAGAGAGAGCATGAATTTGAATGTGACAGTGACAAATGACAGCAGGACAGGAGACAATCACAAGTAGAGGAGATATGTGGAGAGAGAGACTGAGTAATACACAGAAGTGGCCTTGTGGGAGCTGACTGAATTAAACTAGGTTGGTGGTGCCAGTGATCAGCAGACCACACTGAAAGCATAAATGGACTTAAATGCATTAACACCCACAAAAGCAGTGTATACACAAGCTGTAATGGTTCTGCAAGTGTATTTGCTGAGGATAATTATGCACCGCTATATCAGTTTTAAACATCCCCACACAGGTAAAGAGATCCCTTTAAAATGAATTATTTCATGTCACACTAAGTTGCCCATTTATCTTATCACTTGACGTTGTGGTAAATCATATGTTGGTAATAGTAGTACTGAATTGAATTAGCACTGAAAACTCATATTGCTGAACACAGAAGCATTATTCGATTAAAGAAACGCAAATTATCCAGTGGTAGCACATTTTGTTGAATTCAATTATCCTATTTCCTCTCTAAGATACAGTATATCACGATTGAGATGGTACCACTTCCCCCAAAAGAAGTTCATTTGAAGGGTTTACTTCACAGGTGGGAACACAATTGGACCGACTGTCTGAGAACCACGTCACCTCACAAAATAAATATAAATTATGACAGAGTGTTTTCTGTAGTGTACCTCTATTTACAGGATATTTAGATAAAACTGAGTTTTTTTTTTTTTATTTATGAATATGCATAACCAAAAACTTAAAATGAAAATTACTTTATATGGTATGAGATACTGGTTCTTGTCATTGAGTTTAGAGAAATGTAATTGGCTGCAGCTTCTCTCACTGTAAATTTTAAGTTCTGATACATTGAAGGCGTCTTCGTTGTTTTCATTTGCAACTTAATGGTGGGAGATTATTATCACCATCGGATGTGTGACTAGGCCCGAGGGTCAAAGCATCATCTGAAAACAATAGAAATTCATATGAAGCTGGAGTGTGCAACACTTTTTTCTACTTCCAGTGACCTCACTATAACCAGTGCAGTGTTTTACTGTTCTGTGTTATGTTGAAGATAATTACACAGAAAGACAAACATGCAAAACTTTCTCCTTTCTCCTTCTCTCTCTTAGACACACACACATTCACATGCACCCGCAAACACGCACGCACTCACGCACGCACGCACGCACGCACGCACGCACGCACGCACGCACGCACGCACGCACGCACGCACGCACGCACGCACGCACGCACACACACACACACACACACACACACACACACACACACACACACACACACACACACACACACACACACACACACACACACACACACACACACACACACACACACACACACACACACACACACACACACACACACACACACACACACACACACACACACACACACACACACACACACACAGAATCCGCAGAATTTTTGGGGTGAACCTGTCTACATGCCAAGCAAATCTAGGCTGAGAAACTCTGCCCTGACCCTTATACTTACCTTTGGGCCAGTAATTCTCTTTTTGAAGACTGCTAAACATTATACTTTTTGTTAATGTTATATTATTGCTACAGTGTAGACTATTGGAAATCATATTACTTAAATGCAATGGCCACACAATGACAACATATCCTTGACGACAATAAAAGCAGACATTATATTCACTGTGATGGCTTACCCATCAAAACCTACTTTACCACATCTCTACAAAGTGAATTTTATTTCATAGTGAGATAAATGGAAACGGATGGCTTACTGGAGGTGGTTAAGCCACAACATGAATGGGGTTGTGGTTTGTTTGAAGGAACAGAAATAACCTCAATGTCATACAATGTAACTGCTCAGGTTTCACCTACAACCTGGTAGAGTAATCAACTCTGTAATTTGAACAGTAATTAGGCGATAAATTGCCTTCCGTCGAGTGCAGTGAAGAGTGAGAAAACCTTTTGGCGGGAACGTCTTTGACTTGACGCAATGAGTGGAGTTTTGGTTTAGAAGCTCCAGAGGTGGGAAAACACCAGTATCTCTACTGAACCAGATCAACATGCTTCATTTGGTGACACACACTTTTAATGTGAATATGTTCATTCAAATGCCTGGTTGCTATTACTTTTTGATGCTTTTGTCTGCATGAAACAGTTTATTCTTAAAATACAGTGTTGCAGGCCAGCAAACTGTTAGCAAAACTTAGCAAAGTCTGAAAGCAGTTAGCTTTAACTTTTTAATTTGTCTAGGTTATCTGATGTCAGCTGATGCAATATGTTACCGCAGTCATATGAGCGCACACAGGTTTGCAATTAAGTATCTAGGCTTCTATCCTTCCCTTTATCGCCTTCTGATGACCATTCATAATTCAACTCCAATGTATTCATGGGAATACAGTATGTTCATCTTTGCAATGCAAAGTTTGTTGTTATCTTAGATAGATCGGCTAATGACCCCTAACATAACACTTGTAAATCAGAGTGATTCATAAAATTAAATGTCCCAGTGATGTTAAACTGTATGTCAGAAGTTATGGAATGCCTTTCGTTCAGTCACATTGCTTGCATTACAACTAACTGTATAATATATTTTCATATAACCCATACTGATAAATTAAAATGTGCTCTGATACCTTATTTTGTTGATCAGTACAGGACAATCCTAATATGCACAATGAATAAGAAAATGTGCAAACCTGCAAATCTTTGCATCCAGTCTGAATGCACCTGCATGTTTGGTGGGGTTTTTAGAGAACCAAAGGGGGAGAGTGAATTTGTATGAATGCATGTGGTTGTGTAAGCATGTTTACTGATAAATATACTTTTGTGTGTTCCTATGTATGTGTATTGGCTTTGTTTGTGTGGGGATATGGGAATAAACGTGTGTCTGTGCGTGTATGTGTATTTCTGCATATGTGAGGAAGAGACAGAGGATCTGGTGGTGGTGTGTGTGTTTGTAGGAATAAGCAGGTAGCTGAGTGTGTGGAGGGGTGCACCTGAGAGCTGATGATTCTCTGGGAGGATCTCTCTATGTTGGCAGGCAGACCAAAGAATGCAGGTCTGTCATCCTCTGGGAGATTCTCTATAATGCTGCGGTAGTCCTGGGAAGACATAATGTACGAGTCACACAGAAATACACTCAAGTGCCCATAAGAAAAAAAGGAGAATGGGAGCATGCTGCCTAGATTTTTTATCATTTCTCTAAGAAACATTAAGACAAAATTTGAGCATTTCCAAGCAAAACATGCGACTAAAAAACTTGTTTGATTGCTATGTGGGAGAATAGGATTATTAATGCTATATTTTCTTTAATTAAGTGTGTTGGTTGTATTTTTTTATGGACATACTCTTTTAATATCTATTTCGCACAAACACACTTTTAAATACTAAAACTTAACTCCCACTTACTACAGACTGTTAAATTAATTCAAACAGTTCAAAGTGTAGATTTTCCATATCGACTTACTGTATTTTGCTTAAAAAATGGTCTTTCAATGGCTTTACTTCAAGTGAACAGAAAACTAATGAAAAGTTTGGGGCATGGATGCCTACTTGTTTTTTGTGTATACTAAGCTGCATCAACAGAAACAGAATGCAGCTGAATAAAAAAAAAACAGTTGTATAAACTTGAAGTTAACTCATTGGATTTATTTGTACTGGCTACTTTATAAACCAACTTTAAAGTCAGTTAAAAGTTTGGGTTCATTAATTTAGTTCTTTGAACTGTTTTTGCTTCTCTGCTAGGGCACCTAGGACCAGCATAGCTTAGAAGTACAGAAAAAATAGAGGTGCTCCATCATTTTCTCTGTAGCAGGAAGTAAATTCTTTATATCTTTACAAGCCATACATACAGCATCTATGCCTGCAACTGTGAATTCAAATTTGTGCTTGCCGACTGCATGTGTTGCACCACTGTTTCATCCTGACAACCTGACAACCTACCAATAATGAGCAAGAGTTTGGGAGGCTGATCTGAGGTGGAAAGAAGCGTGTTCCTCCTCTGCTTTTTCTCTGACCAGCTGAGAGGGTGGACGAGAGGAGACGGGCAGAAAAGAATTGTTCCAGGTAGGAGCGTAAGATGCGGAGGTCGGAGGGGTTATCAATCCGTCCACCATATATGGCACTCTCCAACAGGCCATGGACAAACTCCCACTGGAAGGGTTTACCACCTTGTAGATATCAGGACACACACAAGACACAATGGGAGCTATAAACATGTGTAATGAGTGCACACAGCACAAAAGAACACTATCATGCACACACACACATGCACACAGAAAATACAATGAAGGATACTGCATAGAAATGCAAATGCTGTGTTGTCTAGGTCATGCTCTATCAGGGGTAATTTAAAGAGGTAATTGATCAAAGAACCCCTAGATTCCAGTTCTCATTAGCATATGTGCTGCAGAGCAAATCAACAGAGCAGAGCTCGTTGGTGCATTGTAATGTTTGTTACCAGCTCTCCTACCTTCAAAAAGCCTGTCGATGATCTCAAAACCAGCACGGAGGTCCGACATAGAAAACTCATAGAACTTGGTCCAACCCTGAATAAAGCAAAGAGGAGGGGATATAAGTGTAATAATTATATAAATTGTTATTTTGTGATTCTTGTACAGGTAGTAAAATAAATATTTTGTAATTATTTTACTACCTGTACAGAGTCATAACACGTCAAGTACCAATGGGTGACTTTTAGAATGTGTCAACCAAACAAAGTAACAAAATCTCACACCACACAAAGTGTTTGAGGATTGAAGTATAGTCCTTCACACATATTGCCTTTTCTTTCTAATCTTGAGCAGTCTTAATTACATGGCAGCCGTTATATTCTGGTCTCATCACTGGCAAACATCCCATAAAGTCAGAAGGTAAATCACAAAATTATGAACAGCCCAGTCCAGTTTTTGCACATACAAAGACATCCTACATGGTGCCTTGACACACTTGACAAGGAGTCAAGACATAAGCACTGAGTCTTCAGCCAGGAAAACCACAAGTCTGCTGCGGTTTGACAACACATATGCCACACACGCACAAAAGAACACACACACATAATCACAAGATTGGCCATCTCAGGAAAAAAAATCACAGAGTGTGAGGGCAGTTTCAGTTTGTGAGTGTGTGTTTGTTGCACTTCACTGCTATTCAATCAGCAGTTGTAATCATCCCACTGATGCTCTAGGTGGATTAGGGAAGGGGTGATGGTACTGTGTAGGCATGTTCAGTAATTAATTGAATGACTAAGTGTATGTTTGTAGGGTAAATTTGTGCTTGTGCGTATTCACAGACAGTAGGGCATATTTTTTTACTACAACTGATAAATGTGATTATATATGTATGAATGAGATTTCAGATTGCTTGTGCATGTATGCATTTGTGTTATTTACATATCATTGGCTGCTTGTTTAATGAATGATTGTGACTGTGGAAGTGGCTCTGCTATGATCACACGTCTCACTCACACACACACACAAACAAACACACATGTTATCTTTTATTTAGGCTGTACACAAAACTTATATGTGAAAACCTGCACATCTGGTGCTTTCAGCTCTCCTCTTCCACTTTCTTCCCTTTGCCTTTCAACTTCTATTGCATTGTCTTTTTAAGTGAAATGGTTTCTTAACAGACATGTAAAAAGGATGAAAAGGGGGAGAGAATAAATGAGAAAAGGAGGCTGGATGGTAGATGAAGTGACGTAAGTGATGGTGGAATGGATGAAAGGAGTTGTGACTATTTAAGTAAGTAGGCGATCATGTTCTTGAATGAGAAACTAAATTGCTATCATAAATGAAAACACTTACCAGCGATTCAGTGATTGAGATAGAACAACAGAGAGAGAGAGAAAGGGTGACAGTAGGCAGGCCAGTAAACAGAAAACTAGGGGTAGAAAAACAGGTAAGCAGAGTAAAGTGAGAGGATTTAAGGACAGAAGAACAGTGAGACAGATCGCCAAGAAAAGTACAAGACACATGCGTACTGCATGTTAGTTATGTAGGTTTACATTATCCTATAGGACAATCAATATGTTTTTTCCCAATCAACTCCACAATGAGGGGAATGCTTTGTTTCACTGAACC
Source organism: Echiichthys vipera (assembly GCF_963691815.1). Taxonomy (NCBI): domain Eukaryota; kingdom Metazoa; phylum Chordata; class Actinopteri; order Perciformes; family Trachinidae; genus Echiichthys; species Echiichthys vipera. Next base: position 13,288,788 of record NC_139830.1, on the reverse strand, counting down.
ATCTGAGAAGGAGTCATTTCTAATAAAACAAATACTATTGCAGCATCTAAGCTAACCTCCTAAGGAGCCACCATTATTATTTTAAACAAGCGGTCGCCTATTGTGTCATTGTCACCTTGACCACACCACCATCTGAATACAAACGCATTACTTGGAGCCTGACAAGATGGATTGACATGGGAACCTGCGATTTTCATGTGATCTCTTGTTATCGCGAGAATTCAGCTGCAGTGCAAGGTAGGAGTATTGGGACCAAGCCTAGGAGAATAGTAGAGACGCATAGAAAGGGAGAAACAAGTGTGCAAATGTTTTGGCAGTTTAATTACTAAAACATGTTCTCTACTACAGCTCTCCCTAGTGTTTGGTTTTACCGGGAGTGTGTTGATTATGTCTTGGTTAGCAGACAAAAAGAGATAACTTCCTGATGTAACTGCAGACATGCTGTATCATTCGATTAGACAGACCATTCTGAGGCATCACCACAGTAAACACAAGGAGACAAATGAGTCCCACTGCATCTTGAAGCTGCACTGCACATGTTAAAAACTGTAAAAGCAACCGTTTAAGTTGACAAGTAGAAACATGACACAGCAAAGTGCAGCAAGTATGAAGTAATTAAAAGTGCAACCACATCTTATTTTACCTGTGTTAAAATGACTCTGCATCTTTGTATTTGATTAGCTTGCAAGCCACTCAATTGTAAGCAAACCAGATTATGAACAAAAGCCACAGCCAATATGTTCAACTTAAAACTTCCATACCTTTATAAGTTATCATGCGTATTGATTGTAGGCTTATGCTAAAAAAAAACTAGTTTGTACTGCACAACATGTCGTTTGACCATTTTGGAAAAACAATATAGACCAGTATTTATAGCTCTTCTGAAAGAGAGAAGAAAAGAGAAAATCCTGTTGTCATCGAGAGTGGCAAGCCATGATAATCGTATAAATATGTGGAAAAGGATTTCCTGAAAGGCATCCATAGTGTAACACTCTGATATACAAATGAAAAGTGACAGAAATAGTTGCAGAACAATAAATAAATAGATTAAAAAAGAGCATGACAGACATCCAAAACAAGCTTACTTCATCACCTACTCTACACACAGTTTTGACCCATTTCCTAAATAACTTACAACACCAATTAAACTGATTTGAATATTTACAAAACCTGTGTTTTTTTGGACCAAAGGGTCCCAATATTCAAATAACTCTATTGTTCAGCATCATTTCCCTCAATGTTTTCCAATGTATTATTTATTTTTGCACTGATTCATCTCTGCCTCACATGAGATAAATAAATTGTCTTGTTTTCTCTATAGGGATGGAAATGATGTCATACTTTACCCTATCTATATTGTTATGTAGACACAACTTATCAGGAGAGCTGTAGTTTATATGAGTAAATGAGTGAATAAGAGTAAGAGTAACTACTACCATTAGACTCCGTTTTGAAAATCCTGTGACAGTGTATGGCATCATACTGTAGGACTTGGATGTAATGTGATCTCTGTTTCTCTATGTGAGTGTCCATGTGTAGATGGTAACTTTTTATATTAGTGTAACTTCCTCCCTTCCTTAGTTCTGCAACCAAGACTACTAAAGTGCCATATTTCTCTTCTAAATGGCATTATAATGCTAAAGTAGTTTCAGCTTATTGTCCTGAGACTTGTAGAACTATGACCTCTGGGTCTACATTGGCGTATAGAGTGTATTTTACCTGTGGTATGTAGTTGCGCCTCTCCTGGCAGACAGCATGGAACCAAGCTAGACAGAATAAAGACTGGGCTCTGGCCAGGATGCCTCCTGCACACAAACAATTAACAGCATCTCACAATTAAAATAACTACAATAAGCAATCATTATCATTGTATGACTTTTAAAAACATTGAGGGCAGTTATATTTTATTATTCATCAAACAACATGCAACAGAGAGGACTAAGAGTAGAATCAAGAATGCTGTATTATGCTGTTGATTTTTCAGACTTTTTTTAATTCTGTGTTGTAGCCCCATTTGCAGCTGGCACAAGGTTTTTTATGTTATTGATTTCTGGATAAAAGTTGTGTTGTTGAAGAGCCAACCTTTACTGATCTGCTCTGGAGTCCACGACTCATATGTTCTCAACAGATTTTTCTTCAAACCAGGAGGAGCCTGGAGATGGGAGAAAAAGGGAGGACAGACAAACAGAAGAGAAAAGGGGAAAAATAATGGCTTTTGTTAAAGTGGAATCTCATGCAACATTCAAATGTTCAATGACAGTTCTGTTTTTTAGATCCAAACATAGTCCTTTCATACAAGCAACAGCAGATGGCATGGCATATGGGGACATTGTGTACCTGCATGTGTGAAAGACTTGTGTGCGGCATGGTAAGATTATATGGTAGCACAGAAAAAGGCACTGCTGGGATTTGAACCCAGGATCTCCTGTTTACTAGACAGGCACTTTGACCAACTAAGCCACAGCGCCTTGTGGTTTATCTTTCCAAAACTTTTTAAAGGCTTTCTCATTTACTTGAAACTTTTTATTAGTATGGTCCTTTTGAGTATTAAGACGAAATATCGGAATGATTGTAAAACAAAAGGGAGGGGATACTACATGTCCAAAGATGTTATGACGAATACAAATTCTAAAGTTTTAGTGTGTTGGTTAAAATATGAAATGAAATATCTCTCTCTGTTGTAACATGTAAGCTTGTATTATTGGAGGATTAATGATCAGAACTGGAGAGTATTTTATGATGACATGCCCAATAGTGTGATTACCAAATCCACTTCAAACATGTGGGCCTGGCAGGACCAAAAAGCTGTGAAAGCAGTTTGGGATGTGGTCATGTTGTTTCCTTTCACAGTCTGTTTAGTGTTGTTCAAGCTTAAACCCAGTTTGCAGGACCAGCAAGCATTTGACATTTTACAAATGTAGAAAAACTTTCTAGCATTACAATTATCATTGTAGAAAAACAATGTACTGGCCAGAGGGTTTTCCAACAAGGAAACACTAAAAAAAGGACAGAAAAAACAGATCACATCAATAGGAAGACTTCCAAGACTGCAAAAAGCTAACTGTTGGTTAAGTCATTTGTAGCCTACCGTCATCTATGAATAAACAGCAAAAACATTGTTTGGTCAAGGTTGGATACCAAATTGGCATCACCACCTATGCTTCTATATTATAGTGTACTTAGATTGGTACATGGGTCAGCACATATCGTATCTCTGAACAGTTCTCTGTAGATATAGTTCCTCTGGCAACATTGTGCTCTGTTTTTCATAGCAACAATAAGTAGCATACATTGACATGAGTTCACACATTATCAGCTTTGCTGAACATTTGGTGGCTCCATCTGGAAGTTATAACGCACACAGTCAGTACTGCATATGTACTGAATTTACCAAAATTGGCAAAATCACTACATATGTTACCGACTTCTTTAGATTATTCATATTTGTAAGATGCTTACTTTTTTACATTGGTCGGTGATAACTGTGTGGAGATATTTTGAGTAGAGCACTTGTGTGTAGGTGTATTCATAGTTTTTTATTGCCAATGGGTTGTTACGTAACTTGAATTTGTCACTAATTGAAACCTTTCCTGACATTCTTGGTTGCCTTTACAGCCTGTGGACTGACTTCTATGTAAAGGTTTCAGGACAGAATTTCCCAAAAAATCCAAAGGGTGCTGCTTGTGTACCTCCAAGTCTCTTGACTCTTTTCAGCTCACTTACAGCCTACAGTAATAACTAAATGGAGTCGGCTATGAAATCTGATCATACATTTTGCAGCTGCTGCCCCAGAGATGGACATAAGGGTGGCGGTCCTATAACGGCAGCAACTTCTCTGCTGATCCGGCGGGGAGTTGGAATTCAGGGATCAGGGATCAGACCCCCGGTGCTGGGGTTCAGGCTGGCTGAGGTTTCACGGGTGACTGATTGTGTGTAGCGGAGGAACAGTGTGTGTGTACTCTGTGTTGTGGTGGTAAAACGAAACCCTTTAAGCTGTTAATGTCAGCTAATGTTAGCTTGTTTGCTAATTTGGATGAATTGCTAGCTGACAAATACTGCCTTGAATGGGTAACGACCATCCAGACTCCCAGGGATGGTCTGGCTAGCTTGCCGCTTGCAAGTAATCTTTTCAGCTAATGTTATGAAGCAACCAACGTCAGATCCATGCAGCAAGTAACGTAGCAAGTTACTGCCAGCTGGCTAATGTTAGCTTGCTTTCTAATATTAGATCACCTAAACCTAAGCTGGCTGTGGTTCGGCTGCACAGCATGGCTCTAACGCCGGTTGCTTTGTGGTGTGTTTTTTTTTTAACAAGGGTTTTCTGAAAGTTACACAGAGGACCTTTAAGAAACTAACATGTTAACTCTACTTTTAGAGACTAACAATTTAATAATCTTCCTTGTCACTTTTTATTTTCACAGAGAGCTAATGCACTTCTGTGTATTTTTCATTGGAAAGAGGGAAAGGCTGTTTGTGCAGCATGCTAACCCCTTGAGCTTGATTCCCATCAGAAACACACTGAGCACTAAAACACGCTTCACTAACACACAAGCTGCAGGCTTCTGCGTCTCCTTCCAAATGTACAGTATGTGTGTGTCTGATGTGCATTACATCCTTAGCCATTACGCCATTATATAGAGGATAAAAGACATGCACACATTGCCATGAATACACATGACATCTCAGACAAACAAAGCCCCTACACATCCCGAGTATGTGTGTACTATTGTGAGTATGCCATAACCCAGTGTCATGACCCACTAGGGCTCAGACAAACGTGACTGCATTCTGCAGTGATTCACAGAGACCAACAGTCTATATTTGGGGAAATTAAGTTTCAACACTGTAATACAGATCAATGAGCATTTGTGCACAGTGTGATGCAAAAATGTGTTGAGTTAGGTCAATGCTACCCAACACTAAACCTAATTGTAAGCTACTCCTGGAGTATTATGGTGTAATTGTTTCTTTAACTGTATGTGTGTGATGGTGAATGTGTGAGTACCTCATAAGTGATCTTGAGGCTGGACTGCAGCAGTATGGGAGGAAATCTTGGGTGTACTTCAGCTGTCAGCCAGAGACGGAAGCCTGCTTTGGGATGTAGCACATTTAACTCCTGTGGAGAAAGGACAGTACATGCATTATACACATTAGACACATTGTATATATTATACGCGGCCATTATAATAGTGCAGTCGTGTCTTGCTGTAGATACAACTATACAGATTAGGTCTTCATTTCCACATGCAAACACACACAAAAAGCTGTATTTCACAACATAAATCTTAATTGGAACGATTGGAGAGGAGTTGAGCTAAATACTAGAAGGAGGATAGTTTTTGTAATGTAAATCTTTGTCTTTTAGAATCATTGCACAATGGCATATTATCTACAACAACAGTCTCTTTTTATAATTCAATATAATTTGTTGGCATGTTAGGTAAACATTCATTGTTGCCAAAGTTTAAGTTAAAGTCAAAGTTTACAATAATACATTGTTGTTTTATCCGTCGCTGTAACATCTCTGTTTCTCTCTCTCTGCATCTCTTCTTCTCTCTTTTCCATTGCTGTTTATTCTTATCTCAATTTTCTGCTCACTTTCTCTCACTTCCCTTCTTACATTTTAACCTCCTTTCTTTCTATCCGTCTCAAAGACTTGTGGTTAAAAATAGCATGCTGGCACCTTAGGGTCTTGTGCCGTCTGATTGGGTACTTACACAAAAGCACACAAACACACACTGTGTTAAATTGTAATCAATGTGTTTCTGCATCATTTGGAACCTAATTCATTCTCGTGGAAGCACACATGATCACAGAAAATCAAAGAACGCAGAAACTGTCATCCCTCGAAAGAAACGCCTTTGTCTCATTGAGTGGGAGTGTGTTTGTGTGTGTGTAATGTGTTGTCAACCAGAATTCCACTGGAACAAATTATAGTATGGCGAGAAGATGGAGGACAAAGACAGGAACAAAGAAGAAAACAAATGATGGGTTGAGACAGAGAAAGGACAGAGAGCACAAATTGATTTTACTGTTAGCGCATCAAAACCTTTCTGTGTTAGAATATCACAGTCAGTGGCTCAGTGTGAAACATACAGCACTCATACACATACAGATACTCAAACTCAAAAGGCTTTACTCACACAGACATGCAGAAGGAAAGTTGTATTTACACAATAAGATAAGAATCATAAGATACAGTAACTCATTCATACAGATACAATCCTATCAAAATGTTTTGACCAATGTTAATGATTATAGCACAATAGCTCTGAAGGAAAGTATTTGATTTATTGTAATACAAATAAAAATATATCTGTCATTACTTCATTATATTGTGATTGGCAGACAGAGAGACATTTAGAGCGACAGACTGATAGATTGAAAAATAGACGGATGGAATGGGTGATGTGAAAAATGAGAGACAGAAAACAGTGCAAGTGGAAGAATATGAGTAGACAGGGATGAGAGGACATCTGCAGTGCCAACTTCAATTATGAACACTGACCGCTCTCCTTCGCTGTCTCTATTCCCTCCTTCTCCTCTCTCTAACTGACCAACTGGTTTAGTAAAGGAGGAAAGGACTGGAGAGACAGATGGCAGAATGAAGCTACAAACTACATTGAGAGATACAGTAAGATTGAGCAGATGGACTACAGAAAGAGAGGCAGATACTAAAACAATTTTCCACCTGCCTGCTGGGGCTCAGTTCATCTTCCCCTACTTCCCTCCATTCACATCCACTGTGTCTTCATTCTTTCTTTCCTATGCTGCCTGTCTCCCTTGTTCCCCTTGTTGCGTCAGTTTTTCATTTCAAGCTCGACTGCCGAAACCGCAACCTCATCGGTTGCTGGGCAAAGAGCGAGACAATGAAACAGTGAGAAATAGAGGAACAATATCAGGGGGGAAGAGAGGAGTGTTAAGAAACACTGGAATGAAGATAGCCATAATGTGGAACAGAATTGAGAAAAACAGAGATAAAATTAAAAATGTAATTATAGGAAGAGGGAGGTCATGTTGGTAGAACTGAGAAGTAGAAGAGTAGAAGTTTGTAGTAACAAAAGTAGAAGAGTAGAGCTGTAATAAGCTACGGTTTAAGTTACACCGGGAGCACCGACAACTCTGGACAGGAAGAATCACAGGCTAAGCCAAGGGCTTGGCGCACGCACGCACACACACACACACAGACACACACACAGACACACAGACACACACACACACACACACACACACACACACACACACACACACACACACACACACACACACACACACACACACACACACACACACACACACACACACACACACACACACACACACACACAAACAGGCCAATCACTGCCAACAGCTGTGCCTCTAAGTGAGATGTGACCTGTTACAATGACATAGTCCTAAAACCCAAAAAGCACACAGACACAAATAAACACAAAGAAAGTATAAGACACATATTATCCCACATACTGTAATGTGAAACACAAGCAAGTATACAGGATGATGAAAAACATAGAGGGCGAGCCACATGAGCAGTATGGATAACACACACAGATATGCACTTCAAAGCAAGCATTATACAAATACACATATATAAGCATGTGTGCCCAGAGACAGACAAATAAACAACCAAACAGTAACAAACAGCCACACAAACAAGTGACTAATACGGGTGGACAGGTAGAGAGCAAATTGTGTATGTGCAGGCAAAGGACAGAAGTTAATTTTAGATATGGAAATTTGGGCAGCCAGCAGAATGTCTTCTTGTGTTCGCTTGTTTATGTGTGTGTGTGTGTGTGTGTGTGTATGTGTGTGTGTGTGTGTGTGTGTGTGTGTGTGTGTGTGTGTGGCTGTGTTGTAATCTAGATAAGCACTGACAAGCAGGGTGAAACAAGGAATTACATAAACACTCAAAGTACAAAACATCCTCAAGGCTCCCCCTTTCCACTGACCTAAACTCACCCCAGAGCCCAACTGTACCTACCTGGTACTGTGGCCTTAAGGTGATGTGAAGAGGTGGTTGTTTCACTGTTTCTTAGATTCATTTTCATGTACTTTTAGCCTACAGGACTACACTGGACTCCCAATGCACTGTTTATTCGAACCCTTTTTTGGACTACCTATGGAAGTCTTCTGATGGATTTATGATATTAGTTTACTTTCTTTGCCCATCCACAGCTTCTGATGCATACCTGGCTTTGCACAATGTGGCTGCAGTGTAATATACTTATACAGTAAATGTTAATGCAATGCTCCTATCCAAACATACAGAATCCCTGTAGAATAACAGTTGATTTAATCACTCTCTCCCTGAATTAATCAGTAGGATTCCTTGGCAGGTGCTATTGTCCAATAATTACAGACCCCCCCCTCAGACAAAGAGCAGAAACTACAAAGACACACACACACACACACACACACACACACACACACACACACACACACACACACACACACACACACACACACACACACACACACACACACACACACACACACACACACACACACACACACACACACACACACACACACACACACACAAACACACACACACACACACACACACACACACACACACACGTACAAAGGTAAATGTTAACACCTATCTCTAAGGCTTTACCACACACAGAGTACCTACTTTTTCCAGCAGCGGTAGCCATGTAGTTACAAGATGAAGGTTTTTCAGACAAAGCCAGTCTCCATTTCGGGAGCATTCTCTGAGTGTAGCTAAGGCCACATCCGCCTGTCCCTGACCCATGGAGATCTAGACAGACAGAGACGGTGGGGGAGGTAGGATGGGGTAAGAAACAGAATCAGTAGGATGGAAAATGTGATTCTACATTGTAATGTCTCTGAAGTTAGGGGGCAGATAATCTGATTCAATATTTGAATGAATCTTTCTCTTCAGCAGGTAAAACAATGACATACTGGTAAGGTTGGATTGCTAATGTGATTTTTAACAATAAAGTTCCCACATAGAGGCTAGTAACTGATATCTTATCTGGTTTATAGTTATGTAACTAATCTGACTTAGAGTAATATCATATGCAGCACCCTAATAAGTGGAACACAGCATATGCATCTTTAGCTCCCCATATATGGGTTTGCTTATAGTTGGTTGTAGTTACAATGAAAATGGTAAAAATAGGTATTTTCTGTTAACTGTCTATGTATTCTTTGATAAAACACATATTAGCTACACAGTCAAATAAACTCTAATAAAGTCCTAAAACTGTGAGCTCATTGTGGAAAGGTTTGAGAACTTCAAAAGAAAAGAATTAATATTAAACCAGAAACCAAGAAAGCATATGTTTTGAAAGTTGTACAAAACATGTACCTATAAAACGTGGCCCTTTGGTGATAATTTTGGGCAAGATGTCTTGTCAGAGTCATTTAAACCTGAAGGATTAGCAAAAAATACCTCAAACTATAATGAAGGAACACGTTCAGCAATGGAATGCTCTTGAATGCGTTTTCAATAAATTTTGAAGACAGCGGAGTTCTATGGCATGGGGGAGTTGTTCTGATACCGGTACCAGTGTGGGAAATGCCTCCAATATTGCAGAAAATGCTGATATCGGTATCGGCAAGTACCGGTACGCAATTCTGCATCAATCCAATATTGGGTCATTCATTTCTAAAAAAAGCAGTTTATTTATGTTCTTTTTCAGTTATGACTGAATGTTAAACTATATAATAAAAGAAAGTTCTAAGGCATTCATTCTCTGTATTATGTTATACACACCTGAGCCAGGCCATACAACAATGATAGTAATCATGTCATATTTTTAACGCACTGGTATCAGATCAGTATACAGTATCCGCTGATACAGGAGTTCAGGTAACAGAATTGGTATCAGGAAGGACAAAGTGGAGAACATCTCTACCTGGGTTTTGGTCTCTTCAGAGGAAATATCGAAATGAATAGCTCTATTAACCACATGTTGTTAACTGCTTTGCCTCCAAACTGTGTTTAAATACAACATGCAACAAACTGTAGAACGCTTATTTCCTCCATTTAGATGCACAGTAGACTATTCTGTAAATCTGACCTTGGTATTCTGTTGAAAATATTAAATTGCACTTGCTAATCTGCTATGACTTCTCCCGTTTAATCCTGTCTCTACCTCATGATAGTTGTCCCTGCCAACGGTTTCTGCTGCTAGTTCTGCAAGCTCCTGGGATGGGTCTGCCCCTGGAGAGATGATGATCAACACTGGTTCCCATTCCAACGTCTCAGTATAGAGACGGCGCAGGTTTAGAGGAGGCGGTGAGAGCTCTTTCATACCTGCAGAGAAGAGGAGAGGGAGATAGGAAGACAATGAAGGGCATGAAAGACAAATCTGTAAAGAGTGTTTCAACATTGCATTTAAAGTTGATATGCTACTCAAAGTCAAAGCGACTGAATATGATGCACAGAGAGGGTACACCAGGTGGGGGCAAATAAAATGCAAAAAAGAGCAGGAAACAAGAAGTGGTGGTAAATGCTAGTGAGTTGCAGATTGGGTAGATGGGGGGGGGGGGGGGGGGGACACAGACGGAGTAGACAAATGAAGCAGGAAGAGGATGAAGCAGGGGAGGGCATGAACAGGGAGGGGTTGACAGCGCCCAAAGCGGGGTGAAGGGAAAGGGAGGTGGAGGAAAAGAAAAAAGTAAAAGAGGGAGAGCAGAAGGGAGGTGTTGATAGAGGAAGAGAGAGGAGGAGATAGAGCGAGGGCACAAGAGGAAGAGACAGAGTGAGAGAGATTAGAAGCGTGATGTGCTGTGCATACCGAGTGCTAGGTATGCAGCAGTATTCACCTCACACAGCAGAAGAATACCTTGTCAGCCTCCTGGTGTCGAGAAGCTAGGCTCTTTGTGTATGTGCCTAAGCGTGTGTCCTTGTCTGGATGTGTGCATTTCCCCACTGAGCATTAGGCTCTAATCCTGCCGTATTGTTATGAATGCTATATCAGATATGGGTTAATAGTGACACACAAGCAGCGATATAGGCTCACACAGCGTGACACACATGCATATGCGCACACACACACACACACACACACACACACACACACACACACACACACACACACACACACACACACACACACACACACACACACACACACACACACACACACACACACACACACACACACACACACACACACACACACACACACACACACACACACACACACACACACACACACACACACACACACACACACACACACACACACACTGTCTTTTCTGGTTGGGACGACTGACCGAGCCTAAACATTCTTTTCGTGTCTGCTGCCAAATTAAATCTGCTGCACTAGAAGTACACACATGCACGCGCAAGGTCTTGGTAGAGAACATCTTGGAGCGACCTTTTGCTGCATCACCATGGCAACACTAAGAAAAACAGTCATCTGACCACATGGCTTGTAATGTCTGACTGCAAAAAAGGGAGCATTTATCGCGCGCACATGCACAAATACATATAAAACTCCCCTTTACATAGGCAGGTGATCAGTATTTGCGCTGCAGACCAGCATCCTCTGTCTGCAAATAGTAAGGTTCACCTTGCCTTATATGACACACAAAAAGGGCAAAGAGACAGTGTTACAAAATGATAGTTCTACAGTCTCCCTATGGCTCAAACACTGAATGGTTAAAAATGAATGAGTAGACACTTGGTTGCAACCAACACTTGACATTACAGAAATTGATAGGATACATTTGCATTAAAATGGAGATTGTTAGAAGAAAAAAGATAACTGAAATACAGAGAGCTGCTTTTTATGCATATGCGAAAGAGGGTTTGTATTTTTGAGAAAGTAGAGAGAGCAACCCAGTGAGTGAGCACAAGTGTGGATGTGTGGTTGTGTTCACCCAGGCATGCCTGTGTGCGTGAGCAGTGCCCAGGCCTGGACTGGGGGGATTGAGCAAGATTAGCTTTAAGAGGATTACAGACCATGCCTCATTAGCATACTGATTTACTGCCAAAAACACATACACACAAAATCTTCTTCTCTCCTGTTCTTTTCTTTTATCAGTCTGTCTGCCTCGCTCTCTCATTCAGTCACATACTCACCCACATCATACATTTGTACACACACTACACCTTCGCCAATGGGTTCAATTGGCGTTCAAGGAGTGTGAGGAATATCTCTCCATCATGTTAGTGTAATTTATTAGAACTGCCCACAGACAAACTAGAAGAGAGACAAAAGAGTGAAACGTGTGCTTTGGGGGAATTAGCTCAAACCAAAAAGCACATTCATTTAAAGAATAGGAGAGCTGAGAGACTTGGGCTGTTTGACACCCCAGACTCACAAGTATACATGCAACAAAAGACACCAAGACAAGCAAATTGTCACACACACAAATGCTGGAGCGTCATCCTGAAAAAGCTATTGTTTCACTTTTCTGTATGACAAAAGCTCTCACAGCATCGTTGGTACAGTAGGCAACATGTCAGTCTCATAATCTGGCTGCACTGAGTTTGAGCAGGGCAGATGTTTTTTTCAAAAATGACTTATGTGAGAACAAGAGAGAATGACAGAGAAAATAACGACACAGTCAATGTAGCGCAAAGAAAATACACAGCTTCATAGATGGAAAGATGGGCTGATAGACACCCACAGATTCTGATATATACGGGTAGATAGGCACACACAAAGGCTAGAGTGTGCCCCTCAATGAGCCAGTATTATTATTAGCACTCTGGAGCAGCTGCACAACAGCTGACACTGAGTTTCAGTCAATAGAGCTTTTGCTATCAGTAGGAATCAAGGCAGCCAGAGAGCTCGGCACTCACTTAAGTGCTCTCTCCCTCTTAGTCTATATTTTCTCCCTTCTATCCTTTTTTGTAACTTATTTTTCAAGGCTATTTTGAATGTCCTATTAACATTTGTTAAACAATTTGAGAGTTGAGAAATACACTCCCTAAAATTACATCCAATCATTTTCAAAAACCATTTGAGAGTTCGAGACGAGTTCGAAACATGAGTTTGAGCCTGACATGGGGCAGACAAACAGTACATACTGTAGTACTGTACATACGGTCAAAAGTAGAGTGTCAGTAGATTTGTGGAAGAAAACATGTTGCTGATTAAAATTCTCACATCATCTCACATGGGGCAACTCTTTTGTAAAAAATGTATCACCTCACAACAATATAGAATAGTGTAGATACAAACTTTATACTGTCAAAAGTAATGTACCAATTATGTGGTGTAAGAATGGAAAATTGTCTATCTATGGTCATGCAGTGTAAGTCTCTGACACCATACCTCATAATCATACATGCACACACTCACTACTAACTAAACTGACTACCATGTGTATGGTATTATCATTTATTTTGTTGTAGTTATATTAGTCATTGACTTTAGCGCTGTGTCATGACACAAAACTGGGGTTGAATGTAGCCTTTGTGTGAGTATTGTGTTATGCAAATACACTGTTGTTATTTTGTGTAATGGTTATGCTTTCAGTTATTTCTGTAATTGCAAGAACTTTCATAGCCTTGTTGGAGCAGTGGCCTAGTCGGTTGTGTGTTGACACTCGCAGTGAGGGAGCAGCAAGCCGATTGGCTGATGCAGAGCGGAGTGGGCGGGCTGGGGTGAAGGGTTTAATCATGTCCCAGATGTAAGCTGGGCCTGATCCGTTAGTAGCATGATATGCAAGTACTAGGGCCTTGAAGCAGATGCGAGCTGCTACAGGAAGCCAGTGAAGGGAGTGGAGAAGCAGTGTACTGTGAGACAACAGGTAGGTTGTAGACCAATTGAGCTGCTGCATTCTGGTTAAGCTGCAGAGGTCAGATGGCTCACGCAGGGAGACTAGCCAGGATACAAGAAGACAAATCAAAACACACTATATAAATTAGCGTGCCAGTAGATTTGCATAAGCATAAAAAACATACGGCTGATGCTGGAATATATTGCAGACTGAGGAAAACTACGATTCAAACAAATAAGTGGAGGTTGTGTTAAAATTGTTTTGTCATTTATATTCTGAGGTCAAGAATGAACTGTTAAGTCGACTGGTTAATGCTTACCTAGTAATATGTGAGAAGAGCTTTCACTGTTTCATTGGAACAGTGGCCAGACATTTTAAAAATTCAAGTTACTCTGAATCACAATCCGCACATTTTCAAAGCTCGTTGCTGCAGTAGGCAGTGCATCAGTCTCATAATATGAAGGTTGTGAGATCAAGCTGCACTTGTGGTAGGTATTCAATTGCCATTGCCAGGAGCCATCCGGTCCTTACAGAACTAGAGTGAGAGCTATGTCCATATTCTTGGCAGGAAATCAAACACACATTCAATCGGTGTTGGGCTCTGCAAGGGTTGTCCCTTGTCACTGATTCTAATTCTGATTTTCATGGATAGGATATCAAGGTGCAGCTGGGGGCAAGAATGTGTCTGGTTTGGGGACCTCAGAATTGCTTCTCTGCTCTTTGCAGATGATGTGGTTCAATTGGGTTTATCAGACCATGACCTTCAGTCATCAACTAGAGACACATCCAGAAGCTGCTCCATAGAAAATGATCAGCGGAACCATACTGGGTAACTATAACAGCCTCAACATTGATTTTACTGGGGGCATATTTCATAGTTAAGAGGTGCAAACTGAATATTTAAATAACACTAATTTGGCTGTAGTCTCAAACAGAAACTAAGCCTACAAAATGACTCCACTGAGCCACTGTTACCTGATGACATCATAAACACATGCAACTTTACTTTACTGTCAAAAACGATTGGAACAGCAAAATGTAAATACTATTTTGAGGAGGGGTTTCTCATTAAAATAAGGAATGTTTGGCCTTGAGTTATTGTTTATTTATAAATGATTATTTATATGCCAAAGATGCTGACATCCAAAGCACATAGAATTCCCTAAGGTTTACACACCCAGTACGGCTTTTTAAAATGCATGTGTACATTTGGCATACTGTATGACTGACAATGGCAGCTGCAGGACCAGAGAGTCAAGGAAACAAAATATTCAAAATTCAAAACTTAATTGACTAAAATGGAAACCTTTAGTTCTATTAAAACTGCTTTGAGATTTAAGCAGTTACAAAAGTTGATATTAACCATTCTAATAGTATATTAGGAAGACCACTTTATATTTCCAATGAGACAATCAGAGAAGCAGACATAGGCATGACATAGGCATGATATTTCTCCAAAATATACTATGATGTGTGTCGCTAATGTGTTCCACATAGTTTTGTTCGGTCAATTTTCAAAACTAATCAGAGTAGCAACTTTTAAGAATATTCTTTTTTTATCTTTTTTTACTTATGCTAAATTGTCTGGAAAATTACATTTGGCATTAGTGATTAACTGGATCGAGAGCAGCTCAAAAACAGCCAAGCACGCACGCACGCACGCACACAAGCACGCACGCAAGCACGCAGGCACGCAGGCACGCACACACAAGCACACACACAAGCACACACACACAAGCTCACATATTGATGGACAGACGAATGTACATGCTGTTGTTCACACAAACCAAACAATCCTACATAGCTAACAAAAGCAGAAGTTAAACTATAAACCATCAGAAGTCAATTAGCTTGTCTTGTCACACAGCACACACCACTGAAAATGAGTTTCATACACATAAATTAACACCTGCATATTAGTTTCACCTGACATCAATTAGCAGCATTCTAGATAGTGCGTGTCAGAAGCCAGCACACCATTAGGATTATCTGGACTGAATGAATGGGCTCATTAAGCACAATAAACTCACCGCTCTCTAGCAACATCATAACTGTCTGTGCGTGCGTGTGTGCATGTGTGTAGACAATGAAAAGAGAGAATAGACAGCGAGAAATGTATGTATGTGTTTGTGTATGTGGCATTTACTCAATGATAGTGGCATTCTCACAGTGATGAAAGACACATAAAGAGAAAGAACAAAGAGGACTATTAGGGAAAAAATGACACCATTAGCAATGGTATGCGGTAATGCTGGCTTCTTGTTCATTCACACAGAACCAAGCAAAGGCAGCGTAATGCCATTCCAGATGCAATTTCACACAGATTGCCAGCATACCGGAAGCAAAAGAGGTGTCGGCGTGTAGTGTGTGCGTGATCTGATCTGCACCGTTAATCAACCACTCGAACTCGACTGATCCCACAAAATGCCAACTTTGTACATTATAGTAGCACAATTATCCATAGAAAAAAGGACAGAAACGGACTGAAGTGGCGTAGCGCCCACACATACGTATATTGTTCTATAGAGGGAGAGAGGGGAAGAGACAATGGACTATTGCATGCAACTTTCTGTAAGTCACTAATAATCAGGATACTCTGAACGTTACTTTGTCCCTCCTGCGGGTTGACTCATAAACCACCCATTCCGTCCCATTCACACAGTCACCGGTTTGGTGCCGTTGCGGCTCTGTGATTACCTCTGCTGCCGGCTCACAGGAGCGACAGATCTGTCCGCCCATCCGACCTGCGTATCTTAATCTAAGAGCTAAACAGCCCTGCAATGAAGAGGCAGTGTGAAAGGGTTTTCTGACGTGACTTGTACAGTACAAGTACTGTATAGCTCTGGGATCCAGAATAAAAGTCTTGTCTGAAAATGTTTTGCTTGAGTGGGGTGTGAAGGCAGCATGTGCTAGTGAAAAACAAAGCATCTTCCTATTGAGCAGAATGAGTGCAGAAGTAGTTTTTCAAAAGGAGTACAGAAAGATGTAGTCATTTGTGATGTTTAAAGCCCATTATTTAGAACAATCACACACAAACTCAGAAGAGTAACTAGTAACTGACCCTTTATCAGAACAGACAGTCATGTTAATATTTTTCAACAACTCATCAAAATTGAAAATTGTAAATAATGAATTATTTGTATGTGTATTCTGGTCAATGTATGTAGAACGGTACTGCGCGTGCACAACAAAATGAAAAGCTCTAATATGAAACACTTACCCAAGGCCTGGGTGGCAAATGCTGCCATGGCACTCTGGAGTCGGTCTGGTCTAACTGCCTGAACCAATAACAGCTAGGGACAAAAGTAAAAGAGAAACAAAGAAATAACAGACAAAACTTTTAGACAGGAGACCAATACCACTCATATCAAACAAAATGCTACACAAAGCATAGCATACTGATAATCAAATTTAACAAGGCTTTAAAATATTCTTATATATATACGGTATATATTTAAGACCACAATGCACAAGGTAAAATAGTATGTCAATTGCTGTGACAGTCAAATGTGCATACTTGACTTAAATGATAAGTGGCTTTTTTCATGTTCATGCTTTGAAATGACACCAGCCAAATCTAGAGGCAGACTGATATTATCAGCAGATATACAGTAATTCTATCACATTTCTGACATATCGGTACCTATCAGCACTGGCCTAAATAATTTTCTGATATGAAAACCTTCACTAGTTTTATTAACCATGATGTATATTTAGCTACTTATTTTATTTTGTGATCATTTCTAAAATTAGTTGAAAGATAATGTCAAATAATATTCTCCAATATTCTTTATTATTAATATTCCTAAATAAAGAATACCTTAATGCTTTTGTATAATCATATAGGTGCAAAATTGGTGCACAATCCACATAGAAAAGATCTATTTTCATACTAGCTCAAAAATGTACTATAGGGGATCTGTACATTTTTCCCCTTTAAAACCGGTCTCAGTCTCAAAAATATTTTATCTTTTATCATTTTATTTCTTCTTCTATCTCAATGTCTTCTCCTACAGAGTGAAAAAAAGATTTAATGGGCTATGAAAATTATGTGGTATATTTCTTTTTAAGATCAGTGTTAATTTAGATATATATTTTTTCTGCATATAGTCAAAACAGCAGGCAGGTTAAGCAGAAATGTCCAGGGGAAAAAATGTGTTGTTATGTCTCACAGTTCACAGAGAAGACTCATGGACTAACATTACAAAGTATTTCACAGAAATCTGCTGACTGTCAGAGAAACAAACAAATAAATTCAGATGAAAAAACTTTCTTGGCAGAGATAAGAAATACATAAAATCTATTAGTGTGTGTGTATGTATGTGTGTGAGTGTGTGTGTGTGTGTGCGTGTGTGTGTGTGTGTGTGTGTGTGTGTGTATGTGTGTGCGTGTGTGTGTGTGTGTGTGTGTGTGTGCGCGCGCGTGTGTATGTAGACATTTGAGACACTCTGAAAATTATGATAACTTCCATTTGGCTGAAGAAATGACTGTGGTTTGATTGAAAGCTGACCTGCTGGAAGGGAGTAATCTTCTTGGCAATGGAGGATGGGATTTCCTGTTCACACTGTGAGCTCTGCGAGAAGGACAGCCAAAGGTCTGAGTCACTCAAACACAGCAACTGGTAAAGGGCTGGGAATGTAGCCTGTAGAAGAGAGATGGCAAAAATTAGGGTGAATGACAGGTCAAGAAATAATGTTAGATAAAGATACAATCTTAAGCTCCATAAGACTGTTTTAATCATATATAATAATGTCATATGCAGCTGATGGTGTAATGTACATATTTTGTGTTGAATGTGTATGTTTGTGTGCAGCAGTGTGAATATTTTTGGGTTTACTTTAAAAATGGCCACTGCTCCTTGCCGCTCCTGATCAATCCAAGAAGGGAACTCCTGCCAAGAGAGTTGATGTGTAAATCAAATACCGAAATAGCACTGTGTTTTCTCAGGAAAAAAAGCTGCAATCTTACCTCTTTCTTAAACATTTCTCCAACAATGGATCCAGTGAAGACATTCCATTCCTAAATCAAAGTGTAGTGTTTACATTTGGCTGATCTAAAACTCAAAACAGTATTAATGAAATCTTAAAAATGCAGATACTAAATCAACAAAATAACTCACATTCTCCTGGAAGAGTTCAGGGTACATGCCTTTCACAAAGTGCATAGCAAACATCAACTGATCAGCCTGAGAAAAAGAGAAGAAAGGCAAGAGAAACTGATACACAATTGAATATGTATCATATAAGAACATGCTATTTTGCCCTGCTCAAAACCAAACTACAAAAAAAGAAAGTTAAGATAGAACATAAAATGTTAGCATCTCTTCCAGGCAGAGGGAAAACAAACTCATATCCCCATTGCATGATATGCAGCTCAGTCTGCCTAACTAAAAGGCTTGTAAAGGGTTGCTATACACTGACAACAAAGCCCCAGGAATTTCAAGAACTACGCTGGCTGTTGTATCATCCCTACTCTCTCTCTCTCTGTTCTTTTCTCATCGACACTCATGTTTGAGAGAGAAACGGCAACTAATCAAGATGTGTATCCCACTCCCATCAGAGAGAAAAACAGAAGGCCAGTGACCAAAAGTCTCTAATGGTTACATTAAATATAGCAGAAAGAAAAAAGACAGAAAGTAATTGTACAAAAATGTAAGCCCTCCTTCAACACCATAGTTTCCTTTTCTATCTTAACAAACTCATAAACAAGAAAAAACATGTAAACAATCAAATAGTACATGCTGTAAATGATTTTAACGGCAAATGGAAAGATAGACAGAAAGATAGATACATATAGGAGATCGGAGGGACGAAAGAAACATGCATGTAAACTCAGGGTTTACATTAACTACAATACTGCAGCACAGCTAACCTGGTTCTTCTAATAATGTATTCTGAATGGCCTCTAAAAGCATTATTTTAATGTCTTATTTCTCTCTACAGTTACATCACATAGCATTCTTGATTGTCTGACATTTTTTCTCCACATAACAATACCAGAATACTCATTCACTAAACTCAACAGGCAGTGCACCTAATAAAAAATCACATTGAAATACAGCCACACTGCTTCTGTGCCCGGCATATGTATTTATGTAAATCTTAATTTATACACTTCCAACTACACTAACAACTTGCTGGCGAGGGAAACAAATTTAGAAGTTGCATGCAATTCATTAATACCTCTCAATGGTATTAATTGGCAGTGAGTCTTATTACTGAGTTAATCTAATCAGTTTGGCTATTCAAAGTAGCTGCTATCAGTGCTACCAGAGGTGGACATGGACTCGTGTTGCTGAAAATGTACATAAGGGAGATGGCAGTCTATCTGAGAAAAAAAACCTCTTCTGCAAATGCAGTGGCTATAATGGGATGTGCTTATTGAATAGATAGTGAATTACAGCATTATTGGATGAGATTAAAAACCTGTTAGCTACAGAGACAGGATGCAAAGGGAACAAGGATTTAATGATAAAGTGATATGATTTGGACTCTAAGTGGCCTTTTACATACAACTGAAAATGCATCTATATAATACTAGCATCAATACTAGAGTAATGCGTGAATAAAAGTGCAATTTGCCAATGCAATCCAATCCTCCTGTGTTAAACCTTCATTTCCAATAGGACCAGGCCATGTGAGACCCTTGTACACCAAACCACACGACCCACAATATTCCTTTCAAGCTGTTTGCACCAGTGAGCATGGGACATGGGTCAGGTAGTGTGTCACATAAACACAAACTTTAAAAGATAGATGTAATAAAAAAAAATAAAAAATATATATATATATATATATATACGGGGTACACCCTGGACAGGACGCCATTCCATCGCAGGGCAAATAGAGACAAAAAAGAAACAGACAACCATTCAAATCTCACATTCACACTTACAAGCAATTTAGAGTCATCAATCAATCTAACACGTGCATGTCTTTGGACTGTGGGAGGAAGCCGCAGGACCCAGAGAGAACCCACACAGACATGGGGGAACATGCAAACTCCACACAGAAGGGCCCCAGCCCGGATTCAAACCAGGAACCCTCTTGTGAGGCGACAGTGCTAAACACCACCAGTCTCCAGCACACATTATGTTTAGTCTTTACCTAGTGTTTCCTTTTCCATCCAAGCAGTTGTAGGGCCCAGCTCGTTATGGTCTATGTTTAGTTGTGATAAAGGTTTAAGAATAGAACTGAAAGTGTAAGAGAATTGTTGAACAAAATAAAAGGTGTTTCTAAATGGTTCATTCAATTATATGATAGGCATATCTGAGCACAAGCAAGAACTGAGTTTTAAAAAAATCCCTATTTCTGTACATTCCACATCTTTGCATGTACCCTAATATAACTAACGCTATATGTATGTGTGTGGATCTGTGTGTGCATATACAGTATGTGTCAGGAAGAAATTAAGCAAACAGAATGCAATGAGGATAATAGCCTGTGAGTGTTTATATGAACTGCTGTCATACTGACACTCTGACACGACATGAACCTGAGTAGACAGGACAACCTGGAATATGTCACAACTCAGTACATCACTACAACTCAAACTGCTGCAGGTACTGAGAGATGCATCCACAGTCTCACATACAGACAGTTAACCTCCTGAATTCTTATACCTGCCACCCCACACACTAGCATGCATGAAGACCTAGCATAAGTGTTTGCACATAGACATATGCACATTAAACACACCCAGATACACAATGTTATCAGGTAGTTCTCTTCTCTGCCTAAGCTATTTACACCACATGCTGTAAGAACAAGGCTAAGATAATCATTAAAGATCCCAACCACCCAGATAAAAGCTTTTTCCGCCGTTGAGGTCAGAAATAAGGTACAAGATACAACATGCTAGCACTAAGAGGCTCAGGAAGAGCTTCTACCCTCAGGCCACTGGATTCCTAATTTTTAAAATCAGGAAGATTTGCTAAGTGCTATGCATGGATCAGACAAGTGACTGAGTTACTGAGCTAAGAACTTTTGTCATAAAAAGTTACACTTCCAGATCATTGCAGGGGTAGACTATATGCAAACTCTCTACTCTCTACTCTCTGATTCTGTCTGTACTGTGATTTTCATTCAATTATGTTTTAACTCAACTCAATCAATTGACAAATTGTCAAATATCATACTTTCACTAAGATCAAACCAGCCCAAAATGATTAAACAACACTTCTCAAAAACACACTTATAGGACCCCTTAAGGCAAATTTGTGATTTGCATTTTGGGCTATATTGACTTGAATTTATAATAATTGTACCAGATATCTGCCTAACTGTTCTGTTCAATAAGCCTGTGAATGTTCTCATTTGTCCAGGTCATCGTTATCCCCAAAGCAATTTCCAGGCTGGGACTGGTCAGATGCATACAGTCCAGTTGCTTTTGACTGAAATTGCTTTGGGGATGTTCTGTTCAATAAACACAACCCTAATTAATCATATATTTTGTCCCCTTCCATACTTTCTACCCCCTTCTTCCAGTGTCCCTGCTCGGACCACAACCATATTTGAATTTAGCCTTCATTTCCATCTCACCTACACACCTTTAACGTTTTGTGACTGTAACTTGCACAGTTGTGATGCTATTGCGGAGACACATTTTGGCCACAGACAGACATGTAAACACATACACACACACACACACACACACACACACACACACACACACACACACACACTTACCAGCATTGCTATCGTGGCTGGCAACAATCTTTTCTCATGAGACATTTTACAATCTATATTTGGTAGACTAACTGATTTTTAATCAAACTTTGATGTGACTAGCCACGCTCACTCAATATCTTATTAAGCTTAACCAGTTGTGTTTGTGGTGGACTTTAACACATACAGAATAGCCTGAGAGCCTACCTCAGTCATACAAGATGTATATAACATGTTTTCTATATTGTCTCCTCTCAAATCCTCCTTTTTCTACCAATATGCTTTCCTAATGTCCCCTTACTCATTATCCACCTTTATCTTTTCTCTGGACCCCTTCTCCCATCTCTCTCTTCCCCCCTTGAGTTATCTCTTCTGTAGCATAGACAAAGGGGTGTTGGCAGGAGCACTGAAAATGTAGGGAATGTCTCCTCTCTTCTGCTAATGACTGGACTGCACCGTCCACATGATTGTGTGTGGTTGATAGCCTATAGACATGATCAGCAGTAAACAGCCACCTTGACTCCTGAAACTTCCATTGCCAATCACTCTCTCCCTGAATTAATCAGTAGGGTTCCTTGGCAGGTGCTATTGTCCAATAATTACAGACCCCCCCCCCCCCCCCCCCCAGACAAAAAGCAGAAACAACAAAGACACACACAAACACACACACACACACACACACACACACACACACACACACACACACACACACACACACACACACACACACACACACACACACACACACACACACACACACACACACACACACACACACACACACACACACACACACACACACACACACACACGTATCATTTGGGTGTTTATGCTTATCATGAAGAGTGTGTATGTGTATCATTAAGAGTATGTATACTTTATATGTGTAAGATAGCATGAATACAAGCTGTCAGGTTAAGACCAAGACGGCAAGCTCAGTGACAAGCCGGCAATCTTTACGACATCAGCAAAGTTGGAAAATGTTTTGCCAAAAAAAATGAAATAGCTTATGACCAGGTATGTGGTTATGTTGAAAAAATAAATCAAAATCCTTCTTAGGTTCTTTCTGAACTTGTATGAGTGTGTGTGTGTGTGTGTGTGTGTATGGATGCCTATACGTTTCAGAATACTTACACAGCTGTCGACTGAGCATGTCACAAGCACGTGCTTTGACGCCTGTGCAGCAAAGCAGCGGGTGACATGTCATGTAGTTTCCCCATTTACACGGTCACGCGTGTACGCGCACATTCAGGCGTGATGACTGCTGCATGCAGGTAATCACATTACATGGAGTGACTACGCGCAACAGTTATGCATTTTTTGCGCACACTCGCATGAAGATAATAAAGATTTTTTTTACACATGCGTGCGTGCGTGCGTGCGTGCGTGCGTGCGTGCGTGCGTGCGTGCGTGCGTGCGTGCGTGCGTCGTTACGTGTGCACAGACTTCATCACGTGTAACAAGAAGCAGCATGCTACACTTAGAGTGTGTGCACGTCTGTCCGTCAATGTGTTACAGGCACGTGTGTTGGTATGTTTTGATTGTTCGCAACCGGAAGTAGATCTCGGCTGCGCGCCCCATTACGGGTACATGAATGCGTAACATAGTTTTTCTGTGTTCCATTTTCATCCAGGAGAAAGTGCCACCGAGAAAATAATACACCAAACACAACACAGATATATATATGTGTTGTTCATATATATTTAACGCTTGTAAATTACTATATAAGCACAACTGTCCTTAAATGAATAAATAAAGAAAGACAGATAGCTTCCTTCGTTGTGCCAGAGAAAGCATGTGGCTTCTTAATGTGCTACTCTTCTGTTTAGATTTTATTTCTGTTTACACACACACACACACACACACACACACACACACACACACACACACACACACACACACACACACACACACACACACACACACACACACACACACACACACACACACACACACACACACACACACACACACACACACACACACACACACACACACACACACACAGACAGGTAAGTAAATTGCATTTACTATTTACTGCCTGATTGATGCAATGATTGCTCTTTTGGTCAATATCTGTTTGTATAAGTGTGTAAATGTTTGTCTTTATCTGATTGTGCATTTGGTATTGACAATCTATAATAATAATTCTACTGCTACTTTATGTTACAAATATTTCAGTGCATCTGCCGGAGAATAACCAACATTGTTAATAGTAAACCAATTGGCTGAAAGACCATAACAAATTGTTATACGGTAGTTGTGAGGAGAAAGGATTGGGGGAGTAATGCAGGAGTATGCAGGTGAAGAAATCAACATGCCATTACAATACTTTCTTGGACAAAGGTATTTTAGATGTTCAGTCCATATTTTAGTTTAGCCTATGCTATGAAAAATTGTCTGTTGAGCTAAAAGTAAAAGTATTTTTAAGATTAATTAAGTCTGCTTTCTTCGCAAAATACATATGCATAACAACATAAGGAGCAAAGGAATTTCTCTGTAGCTGTGAGTAAAAAAAGTGGAGACATGTCTTTGGTTCATAATTGATGTGTTTATGGCCGATCAGGACAACCAGATAGAAATAAATTGTTGGGGGTCTACTACAAACGTATCACCCATACATATATATATTTATTCCAGCTGAAAATTTCACTTTATTGTCCGCCATATTAGTAATGGTAAGAATTTCCCTCTAAATTAGTTATCAGTCTCAAAAATCCCATATTAATCCGGCCCTAATTTTTAGACATGCTCAAAGCCACGTGTTCTATTACTGTTTTTAAGTGTGTGTATTACCTTGAAAAGCGACCGGCAGACGTACTCATACACCATATTCTTCAAACTGGCTTCCAAAGCAGCAATCCTGGATTCAGTATTCTCTGCTTCCTGCACACACATACACATATGCATGCAGACAATGACAAAGGGAAGATGCTGAAGTTTTCTAGACTAAATATGTGCAAGGTTTATTTGCAGCGATGAAATTAAAACATTATTTCTTTTTGTGTCCCCATTTTTTCTTCACTTATACCCGCTCTGATTCTTTTTCTCTCTGATGTACAAACACAGAGAGATCAGACTTTAAGTATTGGTGTTTGTCATTAAGTTTCTTGTGGTTAGGCTGGGACAGCAGAAAAACTGTCAAAAAATGAGCTGTATATACAGTATAGAATAGAAACATACCATAAATACACAAAAGTGAGACCAGAAGAAGAAGAAAACCCAATAGCAATAGTGAAACACATGAATCAGAGCATGAGAATCAGACAGAAAGAGAAAATGCCAAAAAAATGCTGAGAAAAAGAGAAATTCCAGATGGATTTCTCTCTTTCGCTCCCTTATTCACAGTTTAGCATGTCTGTTCCTCTGTTTCTTCTGCACCGATCTCTGTAAGCATATCATTCATCAAATGAACTATGTTTAGTGAGTGCAAGCTAGCACACATTGTGTATACGGTACCTGAGCATAGATGTTATGTGTGCCTGCTAATGTGTTAGTGTGTGTAAGCTAAAAAAGAGGATTGTTCAGTGAATTATGTCAGACATGAGAGGATAAAATTCTCTTCCAGATCTCAGGAACCATCTGCAGCTCATGGCAAATTAAACTTGCTCATTCAACAAACAACCAAAAGATACAATGGGAGAGAGAGTCCATGAATCACTGCAGTATTCTGACCACACTCGCTGAATCTGTCCACAAGCCTACCTACGCACGCACACGCGCACGCACACACACACACACACACACACACACACACACACACACACACACACACACACACACACACACACACACACACACACACACACACACACACACACACACACACACACACACACACACACACACACACACACACATACACACACACACACATACACACACATACACACACACACACACACACACACACACACACACACACACACACAAAACAGTGGTGACCAGCTGCTGCCTGGTGACATTCTTGGATGACAGCACTGGCTCTAACAACCCACACAGGATTTGGGGAATTAGTGCTCAATCGCTCAACCCAGTGTCTGTGTGCCTGTGTGTGGTGTGCCTGTGTGTGTGCTCTGGTTATCAGACAGTATTTAAGGCTCAGATGGAGAACAGCAGTGTAATAGACAGTCCATGATGCTCTCCAGCTGCACAGGTCAGACTCAGATAAAGTTGCTAAAAACAAAATAAACTGAAATAAATCAACCTGAACTGGAATAAAATCATCTGTGTAAAATAATCGAAAAAAAGTAAATGGAGTTCAGCTCAGTCAATCAAAAATAAATTGTGCTAAACTAAATATTCTTGTAAAACAAACTGTGCTGGACTAAATATTTAATTTTTATTATTATTATTATTATTATTATTATTGTTTTTTTTGTTCATCTATTGAATGATCCATTTTTTTAGTCTAGTTACATGAGGGTGTTGTATTGATGCTGGTTTCAGTTCATGTTATCACACTGCTGTGCTGCATGAAAACGGAAGTACTATAACATTTGCGTGTCATCCAGTCACCTTCTTGGCCTGAAGAGCCCTTTGGAACAGGCGCAGAAAAGAAGCAAGGCTGAAGCGGTACATGTTGTTGATCTTTGACAGGTCCGTGATAACAAAATACATCTTGCTCGCACTCTCTGCAAGAGGCAGGTAGGCATCCCGCTCCTAAAATGAAAACAAGAAGAAAGCAAAAAAGAAAAGACAGAGAAAGGGGCAGAGCAAGAAACAAAGAAGCAGCAGAAAAAGAACAACCACAGATGTTGTAGAATTATAGAAAAGACCACAGATGGATGGATTGCAGGGAAATCGATTTATAGGGATGGAAAAGAAGAAAAGTAGAAGAAAAATGTTAGTTTCAATCAAGATGGAAGTAGGCAGAGAGAGAAATTAGGATGGACAACATAAGGTGGGATAAGACAGGAAATGTATGAGGGATAAATATATAAATAAAAGCAAGTACAAAAATAGTTCTGGTGTAACACTGCGCCCTAGAGGATGATTGCATAATGCATCTAGAATTGCCCCTCATTTGTAGCAGATTGTGCTACGAGTGGCTGTGAGTTTGTTTATCTGTAGCAACTCAAATGAGCTGAAATGTTTGTGCCAAATTACTAGATATTAATACATCACTGTTAATAACAGCCTAATCCTTTCAATTTCAGTAAAGGTATTGAATCTAAGATGTTGACTTGTTTCAGAAATTACACAAAAGTAGAGAAATATTTTATTTACAGACTTGGAATAAATGTTACTATAGATTTAACACATTGCATCTGTCTTAATCTCTCACTGTCGTTCTCTTCTGACATCAACATTTTATTTTTTCATGTCCAATTTTTTTCATGTGAATTTAATCAGAACAGTTACAAAGTGGCGCAGTAAAGTAGGTCCATGAACACAGTTTTTAAGGCATTCATTCAGTATGCGTATGTGTTTGCATGTGTGCCTTAAGTACAGTACCTGGTCCAGGGATGCCTGCAGTCTGTGTGATTCAAGGAGTGACTCTTGGATCAGGGCACTGCTTGCTTTGGTTTGGTTCAGACTGTCTATCAGCTCCCTGTTCTCCAGAATATTACCCTGAGATGTAGCCAGGGTCTGAGACAGGAAAAAAAAAAAAACAACGGGTACAAACAATAAATATGGAAAGGATTAGACAAGGGCAGAAAAGGAGTAATTGATAAGTAAGAGTGAAGGAGAAAAGAGGGCTGGGGTGGATAAAACAAGTAAACAAGTAAAAGAGAGTGCGTTGTCATGTACCTGTCAATTGGCTGGAATCTGAGATATGATAAAAGCTGCAGGAGCAAGAGTAGTCTTTTTATTATTTATTTATTTATTTTTTGGCTTGACTTGCAAACTTCATCCTTTGAAATCTATTCTCTGAAACGAACTGATGGAATTTATTCAAATAAATTCAAATACAATATATGAGAAAGCAGTGGAGCACGGAAATGTCAAGTTGAATATGCTCATACAATTCTGGAATAATTACATGTCTTGTACCACTGAAGCACTTACATCCTGCTCTTGGCACTATCTCTCTTTCTCTCTCTCTCTCTCTCTCTCTCTCTCTCTCTCTCTCTCTCTCTCTCTCTGTGCGTGTGCATGTGTGTGTATGTGTGTGTGTGTGTGTCTGTGTGTGTGTGTAAATTTCCCCATAGACTTTGTGCACAAATATATCATTGGGTTGAGCATGTGTCACAATGTTAATCAACTGTGTGTGTGTGTGTGTGTGTGTGTGTGTGTGTGTGTGGGTGTTTTGGATTGTGAGAGTATACATGCATTAAGCTCAGTATGTTTTTGCCTTAAGTACAGGGAGCCGGATTCAGTATTTGGACAGTAGTAATCTGTTTGATGTTTCGGCTCCATAGTCTCATTACCTGGGCTGAAAATGACCTGACACCTGCCTACACATATCTCTGTACACGTTTGAAGTGCATAAATAAGTGCAAAGAAATGCAAAGCAAGATCGATTGTGGCTTTACTCCCTACTAACATTCCATTAAGGCGGCTGGGTGGTGCAGAGGAAACAAACACCGCCACCAGCACAGAGATGTGGGTTCAATACCCAGCTGTGGTGTTTCCGGCTTGGCTGAGTGCTCCATTAAATTCATCTGGAAGTGTTCACGGAAGGAAGGCCGGTGACAGATCACATCTTTGATGCAGCACTAGCAACTCCTCCTGCTTGGTCTGTACAGATTGTCTCATTTTGTCTACTGCACCCTCCTCAAACCAACAGTCAGTGTTTGCAACAACATTGTCTGCAGTGTAGAGGAAGCTAAGCCTTTCCAAATTGCACAATGATTTTATTAAAAGTGTCAAATGAGTGTCATGGTACTGTATATTGATCAAAGCTACAATTTTTTGGGGCACAGTAACAAGCTCTAGAAATACTCCAAAAAATAGAATTCTCCTCTGTGCTATCTGTTATGTGTACCTCTAACAGTGATTCTTCCAGCTGAGCCAGCTGTATCTTCTTGTCTTCCTCTTGTTGTAGCAGTCTTGTTTTTTCGGTCTCCAATTCTGGCTTCTCCTGTTGGATGGTCAAGGCTAACAGCTAACACAAAGACACACACACACACACACACACACACACACACACACACACACACACAAACAAACACAGATTATTTTACAAAAGACCATCACAGGCTACGGCCTCACACACACTGGAATTTATTGAATGCAAATTGATAACAAAAACGCAAGTGTTAACAAAAACATAGATTCTGTACCATTTACTGCTAGGGTATTAAAGTAGATTGTTTATGATTTTGTGTTTGTGTTTGAGTGTGGGCTACGTGGGCTACCTGTCCTCGTAAGCCTGCTCTGGTAGTAGTGAAGTTGACCTCTGTAACCACGGAAACAGCGTCAGGGGGAATGAAGGGGGAGGGATTCCTTGTCGCCAAGAAGAGACGGAAGTCCTCATTGTAATCAATGACCTTGTCTCCTATTTGAACCACATATCTAGGACCTGTGTGTGTGTGTGTGTGTGTGTGTGTGTGTGTGTGAAAGTTGGACAGAAAGAAAGTCATGTTAACAACATGTACTGTATCACACAGAACTTTGTATTCATTGGTCACTTTAAATCATATCATCATCCTTTTACTTTCTCCTCTACTCTCTGTATTCTAGATGTCTGCAATGCAGTACTGCCATGCCTTTGTCTCAACTCTTTTTCCATCCTGTTCAACACTACTTTTAAGTGGATAACTTGCCCTTTCTTACACTTTCACTGCACCCACTCTTTCCAATACAGCTTCAAATAGACGGCCGCCTCTCTCTGGATGATTCAGAGCCTTATGAATCACCCTCATTTTCACAGGTATGTCTAACCTCAGTGCAGCTGTGACTGGTATGCAATTTTCTGAGCCGAGGAACTAAAATACCACAAGTTAAATAATAAGTGCATGAACAAAAACAGCCATGCATGAACAAGATGTACTTTTCCCTTTTAGTTACCTCTTTTTAATAATTATTTATTAGATAATTTTAATAACGGCAGAGTATTTCAGATGCCTAAATTCTTCAGTGGCTCAAATGATCACTATTTCTCTTGATTTTGGATTAGCAAGGTTATCCTACATGTAATAACCATCACTTCTTAAAATGATCATCGAAGTAGTGTTGGATGTTTCACACGTTTTAAATAATGAGATTTGATATCAAGGTGCAGAATATCTTGCATTCATTAGCAACATGATTATCACGTTCAGGCGATGCACAAACGTAGCAGTCAGGTAGAGGCGTGTGGTCGGCTTATTAGTTCACAGCGGTTGGTGAAGCAGAATCAATTACTTTTCCCTTATTGTGGATAAAAATTGTGTTTGTAAATGTGTGCATACCCTGTGCTATGAGGTCCCTCCTCAGCAATGGGTAGAGCACAGGTTCAACTCCATCACTCTCTTGAATGATAAGGGTTTTTCCAAATCTGACTGCCAGCTCCAGGGTAGTCATGAAGTTACTATCCTATAGAGAGCACAATGGTAGGAAAACCTTGAATTCTGTAACACATCAGGTCAATATCATAACAATACCTAATAACAATTAAAAAATAATTTATCGTTTAAATAAATAGTAAATAATAGTTTCTTTTTTTAAGGTTGTTTTACTGAACGTAAACTGAACTGAAGGTTGGATAGATAGATTATGTCACCCCAATAGTATCCCACCTGCAAGATACAGTCAAGTAAGACAGTGGTCTTATAAAGTAATAGACACACAAAAGACAAAGGAGATATGCAATCTTTTTAAGAGCATGTTGTCACAAAATCTAAACCACTGCCTTAAGGGTTAAATAAATAACAACACAAATTCAGCAATTAGTAAGTAGTGATTCGTAAGTGATGAGTAATACGGCCAGCAAAACAGTGGTGGAAACGAAATGATGAGGGTATACTTATGGAGTTAAAATAGACTTGGGTTTATCAGACAAGAAGAAAAAGATCAATCAAGAACATCTAATCAAACACTTCAAAGAAATGTTCTACAGCCATTGTTGTCTCCTGGAGACATAAAAGTTACTTCACCGATTTTTTTACCAGTTTACATGTGTTTGAAAATGAGTTTGCAGAAGCATCAGGGTAGTTAATAACCTATATCCAGTGTTCTTTACCATGTGAGTGTACGTGTGTGTGTTTACCTGTTGGTTGATAACCTCTAGTCTTTGATGTTGGAGATGTGTCCGTAGCCACTCTGTAGCTCGGGATGACGGGTCGATCAGGAATGGACAGGCAACACTCTGGGTATGGAACAATGATAAAGAACTATGGCTTGTCGTTTTGGGATAGTGCTACTAAGTAAGAGGCTCAGTTACTGAGAAAAGAGAGACGTGTGTATGTGTGTGTGTCTGTAGTTCAGTCCTGTCTCACCGCTGTCATGCTTATCGACCAGTGTCACTCCTATGCTAGGCAGAGGAATGAAGTCCACTACTCTCTTTTCATCCTGTGCTCTTTCATTTCATGGTCTCTTGCTCAAGGATTCTCTTTCACAAACCTGCTTATTTGTCTGTTTACTCCGCCCAGCCTTATCTTACTCTGCGTAATGACTGAAGTAACCTTGGTCTGCTTCATTTTACGTGTGAGTGTGTCAGCACTTAACTCAGTACTTACTTGCTACTATTACTGAAGTGATTTTTCAGTATGCTGCAATGTCCTAGAAACAAAGGAGGCTGATCGATTGAGATCGTATGCGTGTGTGTGTGTGTGTGTGTGTGTGTGTGTGTGTGTGTGTGTGTGTGTGTGTGTGTGTGTGTGTGTGTGTGTGTGTGAGAGAGAGTGAATTCACAGGCCTACAGTAAGACTTCCATAGTATTTCGATGTACATGGCAGTTTAGTGCATATGACAATAAACGTGTAAGGAACACACACAGACAGTGAAAGAAACAGAGAGGCTACACTAAACTAAGTGTGGGCTACAAGGATGAATGATGGAACAACTTCTTACCCTTAACTTGAGTGCATTGATCTGAGGGCAGCAATGGTATAAACAAAACACAATACAGGCAAATGGAGGACAGGTGAATGGCAAAAAATGGCAGAATTCTTGATATGACTATTAATATGGAAATTGGCAGTTACAAGTAAATGCTGTAGTTATAAGCTAAATTTAAAATTGCATAGAAATTGGTGATCAAAGTGCTTTGATTACATGGATCCTTTTGTGTCAAAGCAAAATTGTAAACAAGGGAATTAAAACAAAAGTAGAGCGTTCAACAAGATATGACAGACAGGCAAATGGATGTCTTACCTGTAGTATAACAAGTGCATTCTCCATGGAGAGGTCATCAGATGGCAGCCCTTGACTCTTCCAGATCAACTGTTCACTCTCCGAGCACAGGAATAACCGCAAGTCAAACTCTGATACAAAGACACAAATGCACATGCTAATTTGCTGCTTTTATGTTAGCTCACTGAAAACACTGTTGGGTTGGGGTTTCCTACATAAGGCTCTGACAGGCCGCTCCCCAATATGTAAAATACCATAGATTTTCCCAGCCACATGCACTCACATGCCCATCATTCTCTGCTCAGG
The DNA here is from genome assembly GCF_963691815.1 of Echiichthys vipera. Lineage (NCBI taxonomy): Eukaryota > Metazoa > Chordata > Actinopteri > Perciformes > Trachinidae > Echiichthys > Echiichthys vipera. The sequence continues at coordinate 13,255,885 of NC_139830.1, read as the reverse complement.
ATGTCATTACTGAACTTTATCTAATATCTCTACATAGCAAATATTTGTTTCGTGGTATATTAATGTTTTGAATGTTAAGTACCACTCCTTTAATAAAACCTCAGTCCCAATTCATCAATAGTGCCTAAACACATTATACAACACTTTAAGTGGGATCACTTAAAGTGCTACATAAAGTGTTATATAATTAAAAAAGCCATTCCAAGTATATAATTATTTAGAAACGATAGGGGGTCAACTGGATGACTCACTCAAGACACAATAAGTGCTGATAGAGACTTTGCACATGGCTTAAGCATCTGGGACTTTTTTTTAAATGTATTTTTAACATGATCAAACACACCACACAGACAGTGACAGTGAGAAAGTGTGTGTGTGTGAGAGAGAGAGAGAGAAAGAGAGAGAGTGTGTGTGAGTGTGAGTGTGTGTGTGTGTGTGTGTGTGTGTGTGTGTGTGTGTGTGTGTGTGTGTGTGTGTGTGTGTGTGTGTGTGTGTGTGTGTGTGTGTGTGTGTGTGCCGCAGAGTAGGAAGTTAGCGTGTGTACAATTAATTTGTCAGTATATAAATGATACAACTCCCAAGTCCCTGTGTCTTGCTTGCTACTGTACCTGCTTATTAGAGTGAAGGGGGTTAGCAACAACTGCAGTCCAGGCTCACTAGATGGACCGACCTTTAAGGTGACAATCCACTCCCTCAAGTTTTGCTCAGCACCACCTTAAGGCTGTTAAGTTTTTTTTTTTTAGAAAGCATATTTTTATTAGTTAAGTTAAAGGTTCCCTGTGTAACTGTCAGAAAACCGTTGTTTTTAGCATCACCGGTAGCCGTTAGTGAACTGCAGTGCTTAGCACCTTGTTGCTTGCGCCCTCATGCTCACAAACTCTAAAGGTGACAATCATACTGTGTACTGCGTAACAACTCATTGGCCATAAAAAAAACCCAATTAATACTTGTAAAACATTACACACAGGACCTTAAAGCTGGAACAGCTACTCTCATTGTATTAATATATTATTTTGCTTATTTTACAAAGCAAAACACTGAACACTTCCAGAGTTATTTAATCAGTACTCATATTTAGCAGACAAAGGAGCTTGCAAGTGTTGTATATATACCATATGTATAAAAAAATAGTTTGATGCCATGTGTGTGGGTAGTATCGTGCTTGTGAAGGCTGTTTAGCACAGGAGTTGACATATGCTGGTGCAAGTGTGTTGGCTTTAAGTATTAGCAGTAGTATATTTACTCTCTAGTCCAGATTGAGCCATCCATGTCTCTTGACAGTGTCTTCTACGGTCTTCAGAAGCTGCAGACAGGTAGGTGATGAAGGCTGCAGCAAGCATGGCCCTCATAGGAAGCGTATCCAGCTCATTCTTTATCTCAGACATCTGACAGAAAGAGAGACAGTTAGGTGATAAGGGTGAACAAAAAGTAAGAAAAGCGAAAGAGAATTGGGAGGAATCAGAAAGAAGAATGTAAAGAAAGGTTAGGATGAAAGAAGAGAAAGATGGAAGGAATAGATAAGTAACTTGACCCACCCACGCATGTGAGTCCTATTTCCCTCCTCCAAACTGAAGAACTGTTAACCCAACTCATAGCCCCAAATAATCTTCTTCACTGATTATGACAAGAACACATGAAAGAAGTAACCTACAAATGCACGAACACAGTCACACACTTGCACATTATGAGCCAATGAGATGTCTGTGTTGATCAGGATTCCTTTGAGTCTAGTAGCATTTGGCAAATAACAATGCATCAGGTTTAATTGTCAAGTCTTATGACTCTAAAATGCCCACATCTCTGTAGCTGCAGGTTTTCAGGACCAGGTAATCTCCAGTCTATTGTATTAATACTGTCAAACATCCTGCCGCATCCTATACTTCAACTCAAAACATGCATCTATTTCTGCACCACTTTCCCTGTATTTGTGTACCCCTCTCCTGTGTCTCTCCCTTCCCTTGAAACTCTTAAACAACTTAGGGTCATCAACATATAGCGAACCACAGCTACTGCAGAGTTTGCAAGTGATAGGGATGAAGTGTGTATGTGAGTATATGGAAATACGTGAGTTGAGAGTTAACTGGCTTTTTGGTGCGGCCCTTGAGGGAGGCAGCGAGTGTGAGTGTGTTTGTGCGATTGTGTGTGTCAGGAAGAGATTGAGTGTTTTAATTAAGGTATGGACAGATGCTGAAGAGAGGAGTAAAAACAGCCAGAAGGGACCCAAGCGGGATACATCCCCGTCTCTCTCTCTCTCTCACAGACACAGACACACTGACACACTGACACACACATACACACACATACACACACACACACACACACACACACACACACACACACACACACACACACACACACACACACACACACACACACACACACACACACACACACACACACACACACACACACACACACACACACACACACACACACACACACACACACACACACACACACACACACACACACACACACTTACGTTCCTCTTACATGGTAAATGAGTGCCTTTCTTAGTAAATGTGTATAACCTCCCACACCAATACACATCAAAACACTCATACATCAAACTACCTGTGCATTCCACCGGGTGTGTTCTCCATCCAGTTGTGATATGAGCTGTTGGGCAGCGGTGATCGTGTCCTGAGCTTTTGTCACCTCAGCCTCCAACTTAGCTGCCTCTGTTGTATGACACTGAAACCTGAGGATATAAAGAGGATGAAAAGAGATCAATAAGTAGGTAAATGTGTTTTATGTGGGATCATTGGAGATTTCTCAGACTGACATTCTGATATTTGTTTAATCAACCAAAATAGATAGATAATACATTGAACACATATAATAATTTCTCTGATGTATAAGCCATGTGTAGCTCCTTATATTCTGTTGAAAGTAAAATAAAAATCTGTACATATGCCATGAAATACAGTGTGAGGTAAGTAGAGGTGAGGACGAATGGTCAGTTTCAGTTCCACTTACACAGTTTAAAAAATAACTGTACGAACAGGGACGTTCAATTAGATAAATGGCAGGACAGACAGTTTGAGAGAGCAAAGGTTTGAAGATATTGGAAGAAAGCATAAGGACCAGATCCCACTTGTCCTATCCTAGCATATCACATCCTTGTTTACATATATATACAGGCAGTGGAGAAGGAAGGATGCTGAATTGGCTGGCAGTAAGTGAAAGTGAGGTCAACTACCAAAAAGTGTATACTTTATTTTCATGTGGAACGCTATTACTAGCCTGCTAGCCGAGTTACAGCCAAACTACATTGAGAACCATGGGTGCAGATCCCACAATTTCCCCCAATAAAAATACTCTAAATGATTCTAAATTGTACAAATGTATTACCAGACTTCACGTACTTCACATTTTAGATTCACAAAGAATCCGATTGAAATGGTGGAACAAATCATGATTGACAAAAATATTTCTCCCCCTTCCATCTCTGCTCTCCTCCACTACAACACAAATGAACGGGTAGTTTCTTACATAGATGCTGATGATCAGCAGACTTTAAAAAAAAGTATAGTATCATGTATCATACATCAAGTAGTCCCATACATTTGGAGAAAAGGAAGATAGTGAGAAAAACTGAGGGTGAGTAGACATTACATGCCCGAGACTCTTTAAATTATGATTTACTAATATAGCAGTTAAGTAAGCAGCAATACACGCTGTTGTCTGTTTAGGACAAAGAAACAAGACAAGGTAAGCACAGTAAATAATTTCATGTGTAGTACTTTTTGAATGATATGACGAGCCTCTACGAAGTTGTGATTTATGGTGGCATGGTATGATTTGCATACGGGCCAAAAAAATAAAAAATTCCCTTTCGTGTCCCCCCCAATCCTGACATCTGATCTGCACCCCTGTTGGGAACTGATGCGCAGCGTACGTAGGCAGGGTGCCATATAACAGAATAAGTAAGTTATTTTCTTGTACTTGATTGAGTCTCTGTTTTATGTTTGTGTCTTTAAAATCTATTTAAGTCAATTTGTAGTCCTAGAACATAATGGAGTGATGGCAGAACTAAAATTATGGTTTATTATAAAAAACATTACATGGGAAATTTATGACAAAGGCACAATCACTAGATGTTTTTCACAGGAGAAATACAGTGTAAATGGAAGGACCAAAGGCTGGAAGAAGAGGTACAATGTAAGAAGGGACCAATACTTCTCTTTCAACTCATTGACTTTTGCTCCAACAGAGTTCAGCTGGTCCTCGAGCTTATTCTTCCTACTCTCCGTTTTCCTCAGGTTTCTGCACACACAGACACGCATGCACGCGCACACACACACACACACACACACACACACACACACACACACACACACACACACACACACACACACACACACACACACACACACACACACACACACACACACACACACACACACACACACACACACACACACACACACACACACACACACACACACACACACACACACACACACACACACACACACACACACACACACACACACACACGTATCATTTGGGTGTTTATGCTTATCATGAAGAGTGTGTATGTGTATCATTAAGAGGATGTATACTTTATATGTGTAAGATAGCATGAATACAAGCTGTCAGGTTAAGACCAAGACGGCAAGCTCAGTGACAAGCCGGCAATCTTTACGACATCAGCAAAGTTGGAAAATGTTTTGCCAAAAAAAATGAAATAGCTTATGACCAGGTATGTGGTTATGTTGAAAAAATAAATCAAAATCCTTCTTAGGTTCTTTCTGAACTTGTATGAGTGTGTGTGTGTGTGTGTGTGTATGGATGCCTATACGTTTCAGAATACTTACACAGCTGTCGACTGAGCATGTCACAAGCGCGTGCTTTGACGCCTGTGCAGCAAAGCAGCGGGTGACATGTCATGTAGTTTCCCCATTTACACGGTCACGCGTGTACGCGCACATTCAGGCGTGATGACTGCTGCATGCAGGTAATCACATTACATGGAGTGACTACGCGTAACAGTTATGCATTTTTGCGCACACTCGCATGAAGATAATAAAGATTTTTTTTACACATGCGTGCGTGCGTGCGTGCGTGCGTGCGTGCGTGCGTGCGTGCGTGCGTGCGTGTGTGCGTCGTTACGTGTGCACATACTTCATCACGTGTAACAAGAAGCAGCATGCTACACTTAGAGTGTGTGCACGTCTGTCCGTCAATGTGTTACAGGCACGTGTGTTGGTATGTTTTGATTGTTCGCAACCAGAAGTAGATCTCGGCTGCGCGCCCCATTACGGGTACATGCGTAACATAGTTTTTCTGTGTTCCATTTTCATCCAGGAGAAAGTGCCACCGAGAAAATAATACACCAAACAGAACACAGATATATATATGTGTTGTTCATATATACAGTATTTAACGCTTGTAAATTACTATATAAGCACAACTGTCCTTAAATGAATAAATAAAGAAAGACAGATAGCTTCCTTCGTTGTGCCAGAGAAAGCATGTGGCTTCTTAATGTGCTACTCTTCTGTTTAGATTTTATTTCTGTTTCCTGTCTTGTGCTGTCTTTTGCTTGCCCCACCCTGACTATCATTGCCCTTTTTTGTTTTTGTTTATTTTCTTGTCATTGTAAGAGTCTTTGAGTATCTGAATGTGAATGTGAGCTTTACCATCATTTATTTCAGTCAAATATTTTGTTCAAAAAATTGGCTGAGATTTAAGAAAATACAAATTTAGGCTTCAGACTTTTTGTTCTTCTTTTGCAGTTTGATCTAATATATACACAAAATACATGGCAGCAGTGGGATTTGATCTTGTAGTGTTTAAACTCTAAGACTAGCACCCAAACCAGTGAGATATAACTCTATGAGAATATAAAACCATAGTGTATTAAATGATACATCATTCAGTGTAGCGCTGTCAGAGGAGCAGGAGAATATTTATCAAAATTGTTCAAAATTTAGCTTAATTTCAAGATTTCTATTTTCATAAATAATAAACAAGTCAGACACCTTTTTAAACAGAAAATCAATAGCCTAATTTGAACGGAGTGTGTTCAAATATATAAATGTTTCCAGGGAAATATGTTTCCCCTGGTCAACTATAGTTGATTATTCTATCATATTTCCCGGTCAAATATAAAACAATGGATGAAGTCTGTTCGGTGTATTATTTTCTCGGTGGCACTTTCTCCTGGATGAAAATGGAACACAGAGAAACTACCTTACGCATTCATGTACGCGTAATGGTGCGTGCAGCCCAGATCTACTTCCGGTTGCAAACATTCAAAACATACGAACGCACATGCGTGTAATTGCCTAAAAGAAAACATCTAACAGTGACGGACAGACGTGCACACGCTCTAGGTGTAGTACGCTGCTTCTTGTTACACGTGATTAAGTCTGTGCACACTTAACAACGCACACACGCACGTGTAACAAATTGTTCTCTTAATCACACGGGCACGTACACCCTGTTGTGCACGCATTTTCTCTAAAAGACACGGATGGAACCCCATGGTGTGTGAGTGTGTGTTTGCGCGTGTGTGAGTGCATGTGTGTGTGTGTGTATGTGTGTGTGTGTTCCTACTCCAGTAATCCGGCCTGCTCTCTCTCCAGAGGCTCTATCCTCTCTAGGACGTGGGAGTATTGGACATTGGCTTTGACCCAGGCAGCCAGAGGAGCAGCTGCTGCACTTGCACGCTTTGCATTCTGCACACAACAACAACAACAGCGTCAGAAACAACTCAGTCATAACAACAGACACAATACCATCTTCAACCAACAACACACCAGGTTAATAACCCGCCGTACATCCTCATTATTATTCTGCTATTGTGGTTAGCTGACCTTGGGATCAAAGGAGGCATTGTTCCTGTTGAGCAGCCCCTCCACACTCTGACGAATCTCAGGGGTGATGTTCCTTGCCTCAAGTGTAGCTATGTCCTCCCTGACACCACGCTTAGCCAGAAAGCTGCAAAAAAGGGGGGGGGGAGAAAAAAACAAAGAAAAGAGAAAAGATTGAACATGAGCAGGTAACAAATAAAGTGTATAAATGTTGTGTGTGAGAGTTTGATGTTACATGGCATGGCAATAAAGCAAAGTCAAGAAGGGATAGAGAGACAGATCATAAGAGAGGGAGATAGAATAAAGTGACTTTTTATCCAGAAAATGAGAAATTCATGTTAATTCATGCCTAAAATTATGTGACTTAAAGTTTTTTCATCCCTAATTAAGCGTAAACAGTTGCAATTTATTCTCTTTGTTACTCATAACGAGTCATTGTCTTCCCACGCGCACACACACACACACACACACACACACACACACACACACACACACACACACACACACACACACACACACACACACACACACACACACACACACACACACACACACACACACACACACACACACACACACACACACACACACACACACACAAATGCACTCACTCACTCCCTTTGTTACTTGCAGTGCTCAGAGTTTAGTCTGCTCAGCCAATTAATACAAGTCATTAGCAGTGCAGAATGATTTTTGTCTTTCTGATCCCCTCTAAAAGGGCCCATGGTCAGATGAGTGACTTGTACCAAAAGCTAAATTTAAAACAACACTGAAACTCAAATAAATTGCATAGATTCATGGAGCATACATACATGAGATACACAGACATATCCAAAATTTTGACACATCATTTAAATATGTTACATACAGTATACCACAACTTTTTGGAAATGGTTTAATTCATTATCAGCCATGTGAATAGGTGGTCGGACATATCAATGTTTGAATGAGATGCCAAGTTAGAAAATTCTGTCTTGAAAACAGCTCAAACATAAGCAGAAATTGATGGTTTGGATGTTTTTCTAATAAAACAAACATTTTGCAGATCACGCTACATTTTCAAATTTCTACATATTAATCCAGGTATAAAGACTTTTCCTTCTCTCCATTTTTTTCTTACTCCTCCCTCATCCATCCCATTCCCTTAACACCTCATCACACCTCTTTTTGGTAACTCAAAAGGTGCTGAATATCCTCTAATGTTGAATTACTCCCAACGGCGAAACCTACTCTTCATCTACAGTATCTATCTATCCTTCTTTTTCACCCTTCTCCAGTCTATCCTTTTACACAATCTTGCCATCTTCCCCCTCTCACCTCTTCATGCTGACCCAGGAGGTGTCGAAGATGCCCATCAGTCTTAGTACCCCCTCCAGGATGTCTCTGATGACATCAGGGGGCATGCGGAGGGAGCGGATCTCAGACAGAGCTTCAGGCTTGATGTTTCCAACTGCACGCTTTGCTTCGTCTACCAACGGCTTAAGGACAGCAATAGTAAGACGTGCAAGAGATGATACAGAGGTGAAGAAGAATAAGTACAGCTGGGATGGCAGTATGTATGTGTATTTTTAATAACTGACATTTGGGGCCCTATTTAGATGATCTATAGCGCATGGTCTAAAGTACATGGCGCAAGTGCATTTAGGGTGTGTCCAACTCCAATTTTGCCAGTTGGATAGAGCATATTCTGGGTGCAAAGTATGGAGAAAAGGGCAAAGGGGTTGTATGTAGTCTCGTAATTAAACAAAGGTGTGTTTTGGGCATAGCGTAATTCAAACCAAATGGAATGTCACCTCCCATCCCTTTAAAAACCAGGTGATTCGACTGTAGAAGCGAGCGTTTAGAAAAGCAGGCGTTTTTCTGCTGAAGAAACGGCTGGATGAAACACTGCTGCATGTCCCTGTGTGTAAGTAAGCATGATGTGCGGAATGGCTCTTCATCTGAATCCACTACTTATCCTACTATCTAAATAATGGTCCATTTATAGCAGGTGCGGTGTGCGTCATACTGAGTGCACAAGTCAAACTTACCTGCACTTCCTTCAGCTCATGATCTATTTTGGCCTTTCTTTCTTCAATCTTGGACACTTCCTGTGCCATCTTCCCTTTTATCTTTTCCATTTCTGTCTTCTGGTCACTGGCATTCTGGTTAACCAAAAAGATCATCAGATTTCAAATATTTCAAATTCTGAAACAGAAGAACATTAAATACACAATACACTCTCTTCAACTCCACTCACCAAGAACACTTGACCCCTGACCTTGAAATTTCACAGTGTTTAACTATCTAGACAACCTTTTAAAATGCAAATGAGTCTCTGTTTCAGTACTTTAGTTCTGAGATGTGTCAGACATACTGCCCCAGCACAGTCCTCCTCTGAGTAAAGATCAAAGATTTGGTTCAGGAACAGTCAGATCGTTGAGGATGAAAAGAGAAAGAGGATGAACACTTGGCAGCATAATCTTCCTCTCTCTTACCTTTATATCACTATAATATGTCCATTTTATGATAGCTTTCTTATCCCAAGATAATCTCTTCATTGAATGTCTTCTCATCTCCCCAGTTCTCTCCCTGTCAAGCCTCAACCTCCTCTCCTATATACCATATATTCCCCATATTCACTCTCCAACTCTTGTTTTCCTTCCTCCTCTGCTCTTCCTTTCTATCACTTTTCCATGTAGTGTGCTTGCATCTTCATCTCTTTGTCCCAGTCTTCCTCCTTTTTCCCTCCCTGCTGTCTCCATCTCTACAGGACACATAACTGCTACAGCCCAAAGGGACAAGACTAGCCATTAATTATCACTCTGCCTCCACTCCATCTCACTCAAAAGCAAATTCCACACAGAGAGCAAAATACTGTAGAAAACTATCAGAACTAAGGAACAGAGTTGAACTTCCTTTCTCCCTCCATAAATCTATGCATCCATATATCCTCCAGACAGAGCTTGTAAGAGGAAATGGTACTGTGAATATCAGGAGGTAAAAAACACTGGATGAGAAGTTACAGAACAAACAAATGGGCACAAGAGGCACACAAACTAAATAAATAGTGTCTTCACAGCAGGGGAGACAATCATGCGAAATCCAGAAAAGGCTGCTTGTATAACGAAATGCAGATAAGGAGAGGATGAGTAAAGGGGAGAAAGTCAAAGAGAAGTAACTGAAAGAGGAGAGAAGAGAAAAGAGTAGAACAGATGGCAGAGGAACTTGGAGGAGACATGAAACCCTGGAGTGTCAAGTTACCCGCACTGACATAAACACAGTCAAACACATACATACGCACACAAATACACACACCTGCATAGAAGTGGTAATTTCCTGCAAGGCAGAATCTGCCTCCTGTTGTTTCGTCTTCAGCAGTGCACTCTGCTCTGCAGCCCGCCTCTTCAACTCATCCACCAATGATTTAGCTTCGTTCAGCTTAGACACGCCGGCCTGCAGACCAAAGTCAAACATAAGATATGAGCGTCATGAAATATGACTTTCATATATCAGGAAAAGAAACATTTCAAAAATGTTTGAAATACATATTCTCCTGCTAATGTTTGCCCGTATATGAGGTTTTACCAAATGCATACGATTTGTGCTTCACACAATTAGTCAACAAACACCATATTTTTCTCTTATATATTTGTGGAAAACGATCAGCCAAACACCTGGTGTGAGCACTTTTTCATGTTTCTTAGTTCTTTGTGCATATAGACCTTGTACTTTAGCTGATATTGTACCTGAAGATGCTGCTGTCTTGTTGTGAGCTGGCTCTGCTTCCGGCTAAATAATGCAGTGTAAACATGCAGAAAGGACATATACTGGCTGGGTGTTGCACCATATTCTCTGCATGACTCATGGACCATCAGGAACAATCGGCACAGGTCTCCCTGAGCAGAACCTGCTGGGAGCCATTGATGAGAAAGATTAAAGGTCACTTTCAAATAAAACATAATACACAGTAAAAAACAGCCAGAAACAATGTTAATAAGCTTTACTTTTGAATTAGAAAATGAAAAAGAAAAAATTATTTTGTTTTAAAGGTGTAAAAATTGTACGGTTAACGTGTTTCAGTTGTAGAAACTTTTTTAATTATATTTGCAAACTACTTGATACACTAATTCTTTTTTTTTTTAAAAAGAAGAAGAAAATTTTAGCTTTTTGAAGTTACAGTTCTAAGATTGTCATTATAATAGCAGGAAGACTGAGATTAAATGAGGAGTCCACAAACTACAGTCACAGAGCAGTTCAATTAGACTTAGAGACATAACAGGGATGAACTACAAAAATAACATCATCATCATTATAAATAACACAGTTATACAATCAAAATTGCTACTTAATCAAAATGGGTCATTTTCTATTGTAAATAGTTATACACCTTTGCTTTGTATAAAATGTGCTCCTACCTGAGCTTTTTCCCTTTGTTACCCGTTCATTCTCCTGCTTTCCTCCTTCAGTCTTTGCCAGCAGCAGCTCAGGAATCTAACAAGGTACAGGTTTACACATCAGAAGTCAAAGTTAGACAGAAACCATTGAAGCATGGATTAAAACCTTTCTTATCTCTCCTGCATTTTAAAAGTAAAGTTTTAAAGTTTTACATTTTCAATTTCAGGTACCACCTTTAAGCTAATGTAGTTCTTAAGGCCTGCTGTAATGGGGAAAATATTTAATATGAAGCTACTGGATACCTATAATGCATAAACATATGTAGTGTATGGGGCTACGACAAACTATTACCAGCTGCACAAGTCTGTCTTCAATGTTTGTGGGCATAGGTTAATCTCCATGCAACACTTTTAGGATGATTTATTGTTCCTAAATACTGGTGTGAACTTCATCAGCAATTGCTAATCTGTTTTTGAGTTTGTCACTGGACTCGTTCCTCCTCCTCTTTCTTCTCCACCGACCTTCTTCATGCTGTTTTCAGACCATCCTTCCATCCACTGGACAGAACACTTGCGGTAAAAAGCTGGGTTGCTCTCACAGTTGATGGTGAAGTTAGGGTTGGAGCAGTCCATGATCAGAACAATGTGAAGGTTCTGCTGGATTCCTATGGTGTGGATGATACACAAAGAATAGCTCCATAGTTGTGGAATAAATGAAAGAGCAAGAAACAAAGACAGTATGAGGTTATATGAAAACAGGCCTTAGGTTTTGTGTTGCTGATATGGTCCCTTTTTAGCTTATAGCTCCCTGACAGAGTTGTATGGTGAAGAGAGCACTTTAGTGGATATACCTTGAAAATAATAGAGTTACTGATTGAATCCTCTACGAGCTACCTCAACCTCAGTGACACTGCACCATTTCTACAGTAAACACACCACTTAACAGCAGGGAAGTGGAGGAATACAGTCCGATACAATCACAAAAGAGAACAGATAAAACAATCAGTGGAAGGAAGAGAACAGATTATTGCATTTACCACATGGAACACACCAAACTTATGAAAGAAATATTTGTACTGTCTTATACTTGAAGAAATTGAGCTGTAACAATAGTGCATCTTGAGCTACAATCTTCAGTATTGGATAGAATGACAGTGGGACAGGGCTGTTGATAAATATACTATAGTTAGTATACACAGTACTCACTGTGAGAAAAGTAGTTGTAGAGTGGTCCGGTGAATCCATCCTGGGAAGCAGCATCTTTGAGGGTGGAGAGGAGAGGCTCTAGTTCTTCTGGGGTGTACAAACCCGGAACTTCACCTAAAACGCAACACACACAAATAAATTAGCATTTTGTCCTCTCAGAAGAAACTAAATACAAGATAGAAGGACTGGGGAAGCATTGTTTTTGCTAAAATTAAACAATGCAAACCATGTATACTCCAAAACAAGGGCTACAAACTGAATGGGTCTTATACTTTAAATATTCAATGTACACAAACAGTATACAAACAAGAAAAAAAGAGCAGCCTTGAGGTTGAAAAAAATCGAATCTGTAATCATAAAAATGGAGGTAAGGGAAAACAAACACACAAAAACAATACGAACCGGATGACAGCAGGCTGTTGATCATCTCTAGGAAAGCTAGCTGAACAAACTGATAATCTTCCAACAGCAGAACCACCTGTTGGCCCTCCAGACCTGCCAGCTGCATCACCTACAACATACAGTATGCATACGCATGTATTATACATTTGATATACATATAAACACAACACATCAGAGATATACTGACACCAGTAGTTAGTTCCTAAAGTTCCTTTAGCAAACTATTTGTGCATTAACGCTTTAATTGCAACTTACGAGTTCCATTCAACAATCAATTTGGCAATTTAAATCGGAAATAAACATTAAATGGAATGATGATATGAAGATATCAGAGTCTTGCTGGTGCAATCAATTTATCTAAACGCATTCTGCAACAATTTGGCTATTTAGCACGATGTGAACCAGTTGATAGAAAAGGCAATCCACTCTTACCGTCTTGAGATAATTGCTGAAATGCTTTAGAGTATAACCACGGGAGATTTTGGGCGTGAACAATGTGTATCCATGCATGTGTGACACCAGGCAGGTGACTGTGTGCCGACCCACTCCACTCCGACCCGCCAGAAGCAGAGAGCCACCGGGTCGGCTCAGGACCCGATCCACCCTGGACACAAAGTCACACACTTCCCAGAAGAGGAGAAGATCCACCTCCCTGTTATCACGACTGTAAAGCACTACTCCCTAGAGGAAGGAAAGGGAGGAGCACATACAGGTGAGGAACTGCACCACAGACATTTAGATAAAAATACAATGCAATTAAAATAAGAAAACAAAGACAACAAAACACAACCATAGCCACAGAGATAAGAGCATCAGCAGATGAAAGAAGCAGAAGTATTCATATCCTTAAATTACTAAGGTGAAGTTTGTACCGCAATGTAAAAAAATACAAGCCAAGTTTTTATTTTGCACATTATGCAGAATAGCATTTTTCAGGGTTTTATTACTATGAGTGTTGTATCACATTAATAATGCATTAACAGCGTCAGTGTTGTAGCTAAGCAGCAAAAAGCTTAATTGTACTTAAGAATATTTCTTATATATATTTAGTTACTGTAATACTGTATGTGAACACATATGTATGTGTGCAGACTTAATCCAACATGCATGACCACAAAACCAGACAACAAACCGGTCACAGTTTCTCACTCACTTTCTGTATAACTTGTTTCAGGTCAGCAGAATCCAAACGTCTGAGTTGTTTACCATGAGGAGGTAAACACTGACCTGGAGCCATTACAGCTCCTTCAGAGGCTCCCCATGTCACATAGAAGCCATCTGCATACAGGGGAAATATTTTGACTGTTAGTAACACACCCGCACGCATGTGTACATTAAAAGACATACAGACACAGTAGGGGCTGTCTACAGAGGTGAGACACAATACACAAAGAAAATAGCACTGTAAGTAACAAAAATGAACTAATAACGGTCAACTACATGTGAAAATGGAAATAAAAGTGCGTCTGAATGTTCAACCTGTGCAATCGACTTTTTGATTTTTTTTTTCCAAAACCCACAGCATTGCAGATGATGTAGAGAAGCAGGCAGGTGGCGGACTGCACTTTATGGCCATAATTTGGAAGAGGCAATTCTCATTCAGCTTAGAAAGTACCAGCCTTAAGCTGATGCTCTCTTGTGGGTTAGATATAAATGCAGACTACTTATGTTTATATTCAGCAGTCTAGGTAATGTCTAGAAGGGTGAGCAGCTTTGCCTCCATGATCACTGCCAGGTGCCACATTTTGGGATATAGCAGTTTTGAGTCTCTTAGTAACTGAGCGCTGGTAATGTTAAGTTTAACATTTGGTGAGTTGGTTCTTGGTATGACACTGTAGGTGAAAACATGCTGTGGATGTGCTGATGTGATGAAAATAATTGATCCTTTAGGCCTCGCTGATGTCTTTAGTAGAACTGCCAGCACTGTAAGCCTTCATTTAGTAGCGAGGACCTGTTCTTGGTCATGATTACACCTCTTCAAGTTGAGCCAGCTTTATTTGCATGTTTCCTTTATATCAGCTTCCATTTCCATGTCCACTATGATGATAGGAACTGGCTATAGCTTGCCAGTATTTCTAGTGCTGTTGTGCAGAACGTTAGAAAGCAAAGCATATACTACAGATATAAAAGGAGAGTGAGATCTGCTATATATCTTTTAGTCTCATACATGTAAGGGTCCTGAGGGGACTCTTGAGTATTGTATGCCTTGGTTCTTATTATTTCACAATAGGAGTTAGCAGGCGTGTGTAGCATTGGAGTCTTTCCAACTCCAACCAGGATTTAAAAAACAGTTGCCAACATCTCACCCCTGCTATAATATAACCAAGGAAGTCAGATGTTATTACCGGTGGTGATACTTGTTTTTGTTTAAGGGGTTTGGTGCAGTAAAACTAATAGAAAAAAGGAAAGATTTTAATAAGCAAACAGACAGTTAGCTGAGAAACTGCCATAAATGCAGAGCCATCAAAGAACAGAGCCAATAAAATACTGCTTTCATTCAGGCATGACAACCTGAAAATGTTGGTAGTGCTCAATCTGTAATGGTATTTTTCCTGCTTTGCCTTAATGTTGGGCTGAATCCATCAGTTGTTTTGTATGTATATGTGTGATTTGATTGAAGGTGTATATCAGTGAGAATAAAGCTATCTCATACCAGTCATGTTGTCTAGAGCATCAGAGCCCCAGTCTCCCCGTATGATGGAGGAGAGAATGTTGTCAAAGGTGTGAAGGTCTTTGGATGAAACTAGACGGTCTCTGAACAGCCTCCTGGCCTCATATGCTACCACCTCCAACACGCTGTCTGTCACATTAGATTGAGCTGAAAGGGAATGCATGAAGCACACACACACACACACACACACACACACACACACACACACACACACACACACACACACACACACACACACACACACACACACACACACACACACACACACACACACACACACACACACACACACACACACACACACACACACACACACACACACACACACACACACACACACACACACACACACACACACACACACACACACACACACACTCTCTGATTAATATGCTACAGGATATCCCAAGCCATGCACATACTTGCATTTATACACAAGATGAGATTTGTTGATTTTGTTTGAAATGTATCATCATCAATCAGAACCTTGATTCAACATAAACAACACGAGACTAACTAAAAAACGTACAGTGATTTACCCGCAACAAAAAATATTTCTTTCAGATTCTAACCTCCACTATAACAAATACTATAAGTATTTTGTTGTCTGCTCATATCTACGACAGTTTGTTTAAGGTTCAAAGAGGACAGACACAGACACAACCCAGTATTTACACTGTGACTCATACATGAGTCACCGGGCTGTTTTTGGTGGATCAGGCACGACAAAAGCACCTCCCAGGGTAAGACAAAATTTACCAAATTCCCCCAAGAATCAGCACAGTGCAACTAGCTAAAACGAGAGTGCTACAGAGACAGGACAGAACTGTAGTCTCATAGACCATGGCTTCAACACTGTCACATGTCTGTCACATATTGTCAAAACGAGAGAAGAGAGTCAAACAGACACAGTTGACACTCCAGAGTTTTCCAGGTATATTCAGTTTTAAAGACCAAAAGAAAACACATAAAGTGCGAAATTGTCATGGTAAACATTTTCTATTCCTATGGCTTTCAAATGATTCCCCTACACAAAACCCACCTCATTTTACCACCAGAGCCAATAAAGACAATAAAGCTTGACCGATTCTGGACTTGTGAGGCATGTACTGATTTAGATATTTGAGAGTTGGAAAAAAATCAGTGTGCAATGGGTTTTAGAGCTTGGCTAAAATAAGCTGCCTGCTGCAGCCAAAGACGTTGGCATAAGTGGTTATGATGTGGTGTTAATATATCCATTGTGATCACATGCACACTCAAACTTACAACAATACAGTTACAGGACAACCATTAAGAGAGTTTTTTTACATACCAAAAAGAAGGTAAGCAGCAAGAGGGGAAAGAAGGAGGAAAAAGTGAGAGTAAGTGAAAAAATGATGAACATAGGAAAAGAGAAGTTTGTCCTCTGACGTGTTTAATTAAAATAAATGATTGGACTCACTATCACAGCAGGAACACATTGCAGAAGGAGAGAAAGAGTGACAGAGTGAGATATGAAAGGACAGCAAAGGGAGAGGGTGATGAAAGGAGTGAGAGAGATGAGTGACAGAGAGGAAGTGAGGAAAGAGAGAAGAGTGGAGAGATTGAATGAAGAAAAAGGTTAGAGTTGGAGACAGTAGTTCTGAGCTAAAATAATACTGACAAGAAACTAAGCCATCTGGTGCTGTCCCTTCGATTCTGTCATCAAAACCGACAGTTATTAATGCTTTATGTTCCTCAGCTGCAGCAAAATTATTTTACACAAGGACTCTAAGGAATTTGTAGAGAACCAGGAGGTCATTCAATCCAACTGTCTGTTTTTGTTTGTATACAGCAAAACCTAGTTAGTTTTTATGAGTCTGGGTCCCATTGAAGCTACTTACCTGTTCCCCAATTTAGAGACAGTTGGGTGTCCATCAATGTTATTCCTGTTATAAAAAAGTGCTCAAGCACACACATATTAATATGTGTGCATTCTAGTATGTGTGTTTGGTTACCGGCAGTGAGGTCATATCGCAGCAGGCTGAGGACCCATTCTGTGAGGATACAGGGGGTGAATAGGTAGTGGCTGTGGTCATCCACTGTAAACTTGGCTTTCACCTGAGAGTAAAGATACACAGGAAGAGGAATATATATCTATGGACAACATTGAAATTAACCCTAAAGAAGACATCTTTGTCATGGGATGATATGTTGAACCTATGGTCAAATTTACAGTGATTCACAGGTGCCTTAATATATCTCCCTCATCATCAATGAAGGCATATCACAACCATAGCCATATAGGGATTAATTCACTTTGCCTTTGCATGTACAATGTCCTATGCAGAGTTAAACGACTGACCTGAGGGATTCAACTCTACACAATAATTTCATGAAGTTAACTAATGGAGGCAGATATGCTAATGTTTAAGCTTTCAATGTCTCAGGCAAAGTCTATTCTACGAATAAAACTGTGAACATTAATGAACACTCCATCCAAGTCAATGCTGTACCTGTTCATAGAGCTGAACGAAAAACCCAGCCAGCTGGTGTGTTTTCCCTGTGCTGGCCCAGGAAGCCTGGCTGCCCAGGCTATGCTGGAGAACTGGCTGCAGGTACGCTGAGTAGATAGTCTGCAGCTGCTCCCTGTCTGGATAGCTAAAGGCAGAGGCAAAGACGCAGTGAAACAGATGGATGTAGGAAAATAGAAAGAGAGGGGATCAGGGTCAGGGTGAGGGTTAGAGGTAGCCTGGCATCGTCAGACTCAATTGCAAATGCATATCAGTCTGGAACCTCTCAGTTCATTTTCGCTTTCCATGGGGCTGTACAGACCAAAAATGAAATGTGACCTACAACCAATCAGAGCAACAAAACAACACTAAATGACCATCTGAGCAACACGTGCAAGTCATCTAAACACTACCCTAAAATGTGTTTCTGAAAATATTTTCGGCAAGAAACAATGAAATACAGTAATATAATCTTAATTATTATCAAAACATGACAGTTCTCTGTTAGTTTTAAACCCGCTCCACATGTGATAAGTGCTTATAATTAGCTTCCCCAGGATCTGGCCGACTGGAAATCTGTCTGAATGGGAGAGGGGCCAGATGTTCCTGCCAGAGCAATGAAACATGAGCTCAGCAGATTTGTCTGGTTTCAAGGCTAGGTGAGAGGGAGACCAACAGTGAAACAGAAATGCAGAGGGAAACTACATTCAGAGTACATATATATACATGTGTAACTGCAGGCTGTTCCGCAACGTGTAAAGTATATTCACACAATACTTACTCAATAGTGCAGACACGAACTATAGATGAGAAGCGGGAGGTGAGCGAATGGCTCCCTACAGCACCCCCTGTTGACATGGAGGCCACCACCTGGATGTTCTCAAGACTCACCCACTCCAAATTTTCATCATAGAATCCTTTATATGTCAAAACCTGGAGGAAAGACAGAGAGAGAAAGAGATTGGAGATGGAATCATGAAGGTGGAAGAAATAAGAGAGTTGAGGGAAAGTAAGGCAAGTATTAAAGGACTAGAAAAGTCTGTAGGAGAGACTCCAATTAATTTCTGATTATACATGAAACAGCCCTGAACCCTCACTGATGTGATATGAACCAGTGTCAAAATATTTTTGTTTATGTATTATTTCTACCTGTTGCAGGAACGCAGTAAGGTTGCTGGTCCCCCATTTGTCAGGTTTAGGTAGATTGACGTCTTTTAGGTAGAGCACCAGGTTCTCACAGTCTTTGGGTCTGAAGACTCGACCAGTGTTTGAGCTGAGCAACAGACAGGTCTGACCGAGCTTCTGTAAGACATGACGAGATGAGGTCTGGGCACTGCAGTGAACCATGGCAACTTGGGTGGACCGCAGCCGAGAGAAGGCGTAGCGCAGGAGCATGCTGGGCAGAAAACAATAAATAGAAAAATGGTCAAGAATCACACAGGCACAGATTTTTTTGAGAAGGTGTGGCCAGACTAGGTCTAACAACTTCAGCCAAACGAATGAATGCTGTGACTTTTATACATTTCATATATGCTTAGAATGGTGCCACCACTGCAGAAAATGATGAGAAGAATAAATGAGTATATGTGCTAGATTTAACAAGAGGGCCACTCGGGATGTAGATAATAACAACAAACCCAATGGCAAAGAGAGACATTTTATAAGGGTGCAAACAGAGAGAGATAATAATTGGAAAGTTCAGTGTATGTGTGTGTAAATTGATTACATGTTCTTTGAAAAGAGAAAGCTGACTAACCCAGCGAGACGTTGGCATAGTGACCTTTCAAAGAAAGTGAGGCAAGACAAGAGGGCGAGAAAAGGAGACACTGAGTGAAACTCAACTGGAGTGTTAAAGGCAAGTGACCCTTGTTCTTCAGACCGCCGGCGAAGGAAGCAATTACTTTTGAGGCAACGACTCTTTGTTTACACATCCACAAGCACATACACCACACCCACACACACACACATGGGATCCTTATTCTGACTTTACACAAAAGGTCAAGTTTTCAATAAAAAAAGCTTTGAGATCAGTGTTGATTGTGTGCTTGTATCATTTTCAATGTATCAATGAGTGCCTCTGCTTCACAATCCATAATACACAATCTTTCACCATGACCTCACTAACCCATTTTCTACAAGCTGACCTAGAACAGTTTCTTTTTCAAGTGTTTATACAGACTGTCATTTTAAAAATGATATGAGACAATCATGGCTAGGTTTTTATATTAGTTAATGTAAGATAATCTAATGGTTACTCAACAATCACCTTGTGTGATTGTCGAATAAATGTGTTCAACCGCTTGTCCCTAACGGGGTCGCGGGGGGTTGGAGCCGATCCCAGCTTACATTGGGCGTAAAGCAGGGTACACCCTGGAAAGGACGCCAGTCTAACGCAGGGCACATAGAGACAGAAAGAGAACACTCACATTCACACCTACGGACAATTTAGAGTCATCCAATAATCCTGACACGTGCATGTCTTTGGACTGTGGGAGGAAACCGGAGAACCCAGACAGAACCCACACAGACACAGAGAGAACATGAAAACTGCCGGATTCAAACCAAGAACCATCTTGCTTTGAGGCGACAGTGCTAACCACACCACCTGCTGTCCTAGCAATGTGTTCAATATATTTTTAAGTAATGTTTTGACAGAGTTTATGTATATAATAGACATAATATTGCATGTGTGAATGTGCATGCATCTCTGCATGTGTGTAATTACCCCTTTCCACAGCCCTCTGGCCCTACCACCATAAAGGGCTGCTTGTGCTGCGCTGTGAGCCATGGGGAGAAGCAGTGTAGACCTCGTTGCATGTCCGGAGTCTCAATAACAGGTAGTGTGTGTGTATGAGAGAGCTGTTCAAGTGAGAGACCCTCGGGACGATGGAATGTATAGGCTGATAGATGGCCACTGTCAGAGTCATAGTAGGTATCGAGTGGTTTTTTGTTGTCTGGTGGGCTTTCCCTGGCCCAGCTCAGCAACTACAGAAGTACAAAGAAATAAAGGCAAACATTAAGACCAGGACTGATATCTTTCCAAACAGTAGCTTTACAGAACTTCCCCACCAGGTGCATATCCTGTACTGCAAGTTCTTTTATTAACTGTAAGAAATACGTCTCTTAGTTTGAAATAGGAATAAACTTCGATACTAAAAACTTAGCTGTTCTTAGGGTCACCCTCTGCCCATAGAAAAAAAACATGGGTCCTCACCTCTTTGGCAAACTCCTGTCTTGTTTTGAGGTTGAGGTTTCCTCCCAAACCCCTAAGAAGACCAACGATAAACTGACCTCTCTCTGTCACAGCATTGAGGTGTGACAGACCATTCAACACTGTGCCCACCATACTAGTCTCCACCACAAAGTCATTCTGATGAAAGCAGAGAAGGTACACGTTTTAATTAAATATCAACAAAGATTTTGAAACACATAGAGTGAAGACTTACTTATAACTAAAGCATGCAGATTTTTCAAAAATGATTCCTGTGAATTAATCACATTCCTTAATGTCAGCATTTAGATTCATTATATTCAGTGCATGCAAGATCAACACTGTAGCACTTTTGCAGGCAGCCTCCCAGACAAAAAATGGAATTCAAAAAGTGGATTTAAAATTATTCACGACACAGTTTGACTGTTTTTGTGCCAGTGTGTAGAAGTAAAATGGTTACGTGTTTGAGGACCCAGTCCAGGCCTCGTTGGAAATAGTCTCCAAGCCAGTTTTCTAGGTTACTGCGACACTCCTCTGGTTGCCCTTTTAACCACGACTTCACCAAGGCACCCACATCAATGTCCTCATCACTGAAGAAATGAATTGGGAATCAGGGAAGGTAAGAAAAAAACAACAGTGCAACAAGATAGTTGAAGAACATGGAATTTGGTACATATAGACATTTAAAACATTGTCTGCATAGGCTGACTGACCTGAGAAAGATCATTCCCATGCGGGATATGGTAGCTGGTGAGGCACAGCTAAGGTCGTGAGTCTCAAACAGGAAGTTAACATTGGGTCCGAACTGGATGCGTTCTCCACTTGGCATGGTTAACAGCCGATTATCATCAAGTACAGAGTTCAGACTCTCAATCCACTCTGGGTCGATGTCGCCGTCGCACACAATCCATGAGCTCACCCCTAGAAAACACAAAAACAAATATACATAATATTCATAATCTAGATACATACTGTACATCAACCTTAATACATACAGTGCAGAGTTTAAAAAATGTAGACCACTTTAGGCTAACTGTATCCAGTCATAGTAAAGTATACTGGTCTACTTAAATTTTTGATGTCTCTTTCTTACCCTGTGGTTCTCTGACCACATTCCTTGCACTATGTGTGAGGACACCATCAGCCCATTCTCTGGTGTCCATGTCTATATGTCCCAGCAGCTGCTGTCTGGGCATGGCCTTAGGATTCATTGTGTACTGCTTCACCTGCAAAAATAAAGCCTTAATTAAAGATTGCGCACAAGATTCGGAAGATCTTTTTTTTTTAACTGACCATACACTCTCAAATAAGTTCTTTACATACTCCTTTATGTGCTAAATCATTTTGGAACCTAAACCTCACAAGATGTAAATTTACAGCAATTTGAATATAGAATATAGTTTTAGAGTGAATTGGGTGTTATATACAGTATGTCTTGCTGAATGAAAATTCAGGTAGGCGGTTTGTCTCTTACTCACCACTTTGCCTGTCTTGCTGAGAGCAGCCCTAAGCATCCTCCAGAGTGTAGACTTCCCTGCTCCACTTGGCCCTACGATGACTACACCCATGCGTTGTCTAAGCTGTTCATTTAGCTCCAATGCCTTCTTAAGCTATACAAATGGGGAAAAAACAGTCAGCAATTCATCTAAGATTATTCCACCATAATTCTAACAAATAATCCCATCTCAGGGGTGATTTAAAAGGTTTATGTAGTATGGAGTGATCACTAACGCTGGCTGAATACCAGTTGACATAACGTATTGTGACTGACAATGATATGTGTACATTTGGCTTATAAATAGATGTCTTCATGCACACCCACCTGGCTGGGTATAAGTTCAAGTCGTGCCTCCTGGTAGACTTGTTTCAGTGCATGCATTAGTATCTGGTCCTCCACATCGGTAAAAATAACTCCAGAGAAGACATCTTTGACCAGAGCGTCAAATCGGGAGCTATCGGCAAACGTCAGCTTGGACATGGTGTTAAGTCTCAGTGCCTGCACCACCAGACCACTCTCCTGAACTGCATGAATATTAAAAAGATGAAGAAGAAGGTAATGACAGTTAACTTGTCACGTCATTATTATTTTGCTCATGCACATGCCCCTTGTTATATAATTGCTAACTACCAAAGCCTGTCATGATTTAAAAATTTGTTAATAGTTTAGTTCTCTTCGCCAAAGATTCTGGTCTTCCCCCTTTTTTCACAGCAGAGAGGAACACTTGGCTAGACTACACAAGAAAACCTTGGGGATGCATCGACAGACAGGAGGTGCATGTGTATGTGTATGTGCATGTGTATGTGTATGTGTATGTGTATGTGTATGTGTATGTGTATGTGTGTATGTACGTGTGCACATGCATGTGTATGTGTATGTGTCTGTTGGACAGATAAAGGGCGGATGGAATAGAAGGATTTAAAAGAGAGAAAGGGATGTGTTCAAGAAAATACAGAGAGGGAAATGAAGAGAGAGATAGAGGGGTTGGGAGTATTGAAAAGCAGAGACATGAAGCGGATATGGGGGTGAGAAACAGAGGGCAGCAAGTGAGAATGAGTGGGACAAGTGCAGCATCGACAGCCAAGAATCACAGAGGGGGCATACCAAGAGGTCAAAAGAAGGATGGATGAGTTAGAGAAAGGCGTACTGAAGAGGTAAACAACAGAACTCAGGCAAAGTGTTTGGCAATGAGAGTTAGGAGAAGGACAAAAGTACACACAAGCGAAAAGCCTACGGGAAGAAAGGTTTTAAAGTGGGGAGTTTGGACAAAATTTCATCTGAAGTCATGTCTGTGTTAGAGGATATAGAGGGCAAGGACAACCGCAGGTTTAGAGAGAAAGTGCTAGTCAATAGATCCTGTTGATGTTCAAGTACACTCATGAATAGTGTTACAGATATCCATAAACAGAGATGCAGATTATCCCAAAAAAATGTAGTGTGACCCTGCTGGGAATGGGAAAACCAGCCAAATTTTTCCCTATCACCTTATCCTCTAATCCTTCCTGTCAGCTTAGCAGCTTTCTATCTCTCAGGTCAGTGGCTTACTATCAGTGCAACCGTTTCAGCACTTTTCAGGTGGCACATTATAGAGACACTTTCACCAAATGATCAAAAAGTATGCTCTCAGTTGACGTTTTTGTGAAAAAATTGTATTGGTACATTTTACTTAAAACACTGCACGACATTATAAGCTATGCAAATATAAAGCAGGGAAGTCAGTTGGACTGTTCTGTTTTATAATGCATATGTGAATATGAGAAAAATTACACTGTGGACATTAAATGTTGATATGCTGTGTATGTATATGTTTAAATACGCTTTTGACTGTCTGCAGCATGGTACATTGCATGACAGTACAGTTATAATTATTCTAACTTTTTGGTTCATTCATTTCTGTGAATTTCTATTAGAGACATGTCAAACAGACATTTTCATTAGCTCTCATTATAGTTGTCAATACTGACACTCAAAGACTCCTGACCCCTGAAGTGTGCTAAGTAACACTGCAAAAAAAATCTAGTGAGCTTGAATATAACCCCTATCCTCTTCAAAACGCCCTTAAAAAACTAAATAAAGAATGCACTTTAATTTTTTTTACACTACCACAAATACATTGGGTAAATTGTGTAGAATGATTACTCAAATATGTATTAATTGTGTATCCTATTGTGTGTTTTATCGCAGTGAATATTTCAGTACAGCTGGTATTAGCTTACGGCAGATATATTGTATCGGTGTATACATTATGACTGCTGATAAGTAACAAAATATTGCAGTATACACATGCCAAACTAGGTTTAAGGTTAAATTAAATATCATTATTAAATATTTTATACACTGGAGAAAATGCAGAGGAAATTTTTTTTTCAGTGTAAAATGTCCCACTTAATATCTAATATCTCAAAATCTAAGGGATTTGTACCAAGAATGTTTGAGTCTAAAAAAACTACAATTGGTCAAAATATATTATCAGGTTTTTTAGATGTGCAAATATTGATTTCAGCATCAAATATCTTTTTTAATTAAATCACTGACTTGGTCAATGAGATATTGTGCCCTGCCTAAAACAACAAAAATATACCTTTGCAGTAAGCTTTTGACCAAATGTAGCATTGCAACAGGCAGGAAAATTCAAGTATGTCATGGGGAGATAAAAGCATATACTGTATATTTCTTAGTTGTTGTTGTTTTTTGGTTGTTTTACATTTATTTTTTTCAGAAAGAAACAACAAATATCCATATCAGCCCTTGATATGTGATTTTAGATCCTGATATGTTGTAGTGTATTTTGTTCATTAAATCCTGTGAGTCTCATCCTGTTGTGTTACGGGATACTGTATGTGCTGTTTAGTTAAACACAACAAGTTATGGTAATGTCATGTGTACCAGCAATGAATGTGACTCGAGGTCATGGCTAAATAGGAACCCTCTTTCCCCTAACTTTCCTGTCATTCTCCACCATGGGAATAGCCTCACAAAAATATTGTAACTTGAAATAAAAAAATAGCCAGAGGGGGTCTTACTCTTGTCCTTGTCATGACTCCCCCTTTGTTGCTGCAGGAGACTGCCACAGGCCTTCAGCACCGTCTTCAGAGCACGCAAACCCCAGTCGTAATGCTGCTGGGGAGTCAACAGCTCCCTGGACACATACATAAAGGCACATTTTCACACTTATTCACACACACTCGATTGAATGCAGTACTGGTTATAGTGCTAAGTGGCAGGATGTAGAGTAGAGGATAACTCATCTACAAAATCAATACATTGCAATAGACTGTAGTGGCAATGTGAATTATATCAAATGAATTCAACGGCCACAGTATGATTTGATTTGGAACACAAAAAACGCAACTAAGTGAACTACAGAGACATAAAGACCAGATTGGTGACACAGGTCACATACTGTACATACTGTATGATTAGTACCCTGAGTACGTCTTACTCCATCATAAACCAAAAACAACTTAACTAAACAATTTCTACCTGGCCAGGTTGAAAATTGCAACCAGTTTGCGTCCCAGCATTTCTCCGTTTTTGAAGCCCTCGGAGTAGAGGATGACCTCCGCAATGAGCTCATTGTCTGGCCTGCTCATGGCCACAGGTCTGAACAGCTGCTTTAGGTTGTCTGGAAGCTTTTGCCTGCCTCCGTATCCTTTTCCTGCTGGGTTTAATGTGATGAACACCCCAGAGTTTGGGTTCAATTCAACCTTGATGATAAGAGAAGGAAACAAGGTTATTCTCATTAATAGTATGTGTTTTATACTGGCATGAATATAGTTTGATTGATTATTGGATGATTAATGACGCAAGTAACTATTCTACAATGGATGAATAAATAATTTATTTATTGACAAACTAATTTTACAAAAAAAAAGGAAAAGGAGTGTTGCACTGTGTATGTTAAAGTATGTGTGTGTATATACAAGCCAATGAATTAAACAGAAAGATAAAATAATTCTTATTTAAGTGCACAGAGACACAAAGTGGGCTTGAGAAATAGTGAGTCATTTTTTTTTTGAAACATTAACATGTTTGTCAGCATCTTTTCTTATTTTCTGACCTCCTTTCCCAGCAGTTCACATGTGTTCTTGTGATGTTTGAGGGAGTCTTGAATGGCCTGAATCTGCATGGAAACTGCAGACAATACCGCCTCCTCTAAGCGGTTAAACTCATCAAAGCAGCCCCATGCTCCACACTTCACCAAGCCCACAAAGATTCGGCCCATTGACTTCACATCAATGCCCTGAAAAACAGACAGATGCAAACCAGAAAAAATATATATTTTCATGTGTTCTAATTGGCAGTCCAGTTTTGTGTGTGGTCAAGTTTACACATCACAGATGTTTGCACATAGACATACCAGGTATACGTATGTCCATATGTATGTCAGAATAATGACTGAAAAATCTGCCACATAATCTCTAGGAGCATCTTTATACCTCATCACAGTTGAACACCAGCACTTGGCGTCCGTACAGCCCCCCCAGGGCTTTGACCGACTCAGTCTTGCCTGTGCCAGCGGGCCCATAGGGGTTCCCCCCAAGTCCCATCTTCATGGCCTGGGTCAGAGTCAGGTAGCACTTATCAGTCAGTGGAGTGTGTACCAGCTTTGCTGCATTCCCCTGAGATACAGGAGAGGTAAGGTGGAAAAGAAAGTGAGCGATAAAGAGAAAGAAAGCGTCGGAAACAAAGTGAGATAGCCCAACAGAAGTAAAGATATGGTGAGTAAGGGGAGGTGTGGAGGGGGAAAGTCAGCAGAGGGAAAAAGCAAACAAAGGATTGATGGATTACGAGAGGAAGGAATGAGAAACAAATGAAGTACAGGAAAGAACATGAAAATTAGTGAAAATAGCCTGTGTTAAATTATAGGAACTGCAGAGCTAGGCATCTTCAGTGCTTCTCATATCTGCATAAAAAGTGCCCCACAAAGGAAAAAATTGTTCAACTATTATTCCTAGAACATAAAACATTTTTTGGGAGAACCCCCAATGCCACCATGTAACACGGGGGCAATTTATAACAGCAGCTCCCTTACCATGAAAATTATCTAGTGAAACCAGGTCATCTTAAATTAATTTAAGGTATTATGGTAGCATCAGTGGAATTGCTTGCAAAGATAAATAATCTGCATATTAATTCTGAAGAGATCTTCCTGTGTACAATACTACACTGATGCCCAAAACTATCTATACTTCAATTGTTGTGGATTGGGTTAAGGCATGTGCAAATGTGTATGGGTGCCTACATTGTGTGATACTACACGTGACTATGGTATAAACAGTACACGCTATATCTTTTTGTCAGTTTGACATAATTAATCCAATTCAGGCAATCAATTAATAATTTGAGCCATATATTGGGAAAAAAATACACATTTTCTACATAGCCCCACAAATAAGTTGCAAATGTGGGTTGCTTTTCTTCCTTTCAAGTCACTGGAGATTGTCTATTAAGTGATCAGATTCAGCCATTTTGTACTCTTTGGAGTTACATATGTATTGTATATTCTGGATGATCACATATAAAGTGTAGGCCAAAAAAACATCAATGTGCGTTTTGGAGTGTTCATTTGATCAATTACAAATATGTATCCAACTTATAGCTACATGATAACACACCTGGTATTCATATGTATAGCTGAATTGTGAATCCACCATATGTATGAGGCAGCATTTGTCTGTTCCCATGTAGAAACGAAGCTGCTTCTTCCAGGCCCAGGCCTCAGGGCTGGTAACACCTGCCTGGTTAAGCTGCTTCACCACACTGATGTTGTGAATAATGTCCAGGATCAATGCCTTCAACTTCAGCTGCAGAACACTGGACTCTGCAGAGGAAGACATGCGTGAATATCGGGATGGCAGAATCTGTAAAGTTATGCTAATAACAAACTTGATTGAAACGAGCCAAACCTATTGGCATTTGCAATACAAAATAAATATACATATTCACCAAAATAAACAATTAAAAGCAGTGGTGTAAAAGCCTCTTTGTAGTCCTGGAGGTTCAAAGCAAAAACTAGATTTTCAGTTTCAATTTCAGATCTCATTAATGCAGTTTTCTTTCTGTCTCCATTTTCTTGGTCAATCAATTATATAATAATAATAATAATAACTAAATATGTAAGATTCAAACTTCTAAATTTATTGTAGATAAATTACTACTGCTATTAATTGGTCATTGGGTAATAAAACAGCAGCTGTTGTCAGTTGTAAGCTGTTGTAAGAAAAAATGCAGAATTGTATTGATTGGTGAAAATAATAAGTGGGACTACTGATTCCACAGTGTAAGTAAACAAGAATTTTGAAAGGGAGACTTTGTTAGACAAGAATACAGCCGCACTGATATTCTGAAAAGTCACCCACCCTTAACGTTCATAAATAGAAATATGCACTTGAAGCTATTTAGAAACAGTGTCATTGTAACTAACTTGTCCAAAAGCTCTTAAATGTAGTCCCCTCTGTAGTTAGAATAGAGTAGGGGCACAAGTAAGCAAAAAAAATAATTAACACATTAAGTTTACTGTTTGACAGAAAAATGCCCTCTCTCAATTGCATATATTGGTCATAAAAACTTAACCAACATTTGGGGAATCCTAAATATGTTTATTTGTGCATATAAATATACATACAGAAAAAATGACAAGTCTAATGGCCCATATTCAGTGTAATCAATATAATTATCCAATCCAATCATAAATCTTCACTGCCTATTATCTTTCTACGTACAGTACATGCCTGTAGTTAGGATTTCATATTGTAAATTATAGTAGATACAAGTGGTATGTACTAGGCACTGTAGGTGTTTTGATTGGCTTGTATGTAGGACTGCATCAGTGATGTCAGCCTAGCCCCAGAAGCATAAAGAAATACCATCTTGTCTTATCTCTGTGCCAAAGGGGAGATCACTACAACTCCCCACATGGGTTTATGGCCCATTAATGTAGACTGGGTAATTAGATTATCCTTGCCATTACTTTAGCTACTTTAATCAGTAATGCCACTCTGAAGCCTCTTCAGCCTATCTGACTGTTTTAAGGGAGCTAGTAATTTAATAAGGTGTTATTGTGGAAATTGGTTCTATTATAAATGTGAATGGTGGTAATTTTAAATGCAAAACTGTCAAAAAATGAACCATATTATGTACAAATATAACAAGCTCCAACACATCGCTGTGCAGAAATATTTGGTCTTTTAAGTCAAAAATCTAAGAAACTAATGAGAAAAATTTGGCTCCAGAAACACGTTGTGCAACTGAAACAAGTGCTGTTTTTACAGAAACATTTACATATGACATAGAAATTTGGAATTTGGCAGCAATGAACCGTGAAATGATGCCTCTACCAGGGTTATGGAAGAGCTTTTCATCTCATGCATGAGTAAGAATCTTTAATTTAAATTTAAAGTCCTTTTTACAAATTCAAGTCCTGTGAAAAAACTCTGCTGTCATGTATTATGTAGCCATATATTCAGCCCCAAGACATTAAAATAGCCTGCCAGCTACTACTGCATCTGCAGCTTGAAAGGGGACTGCCCCTCTTAAGTCTCTTGTGTCTGACTTGCTATCAAGAGACTCACACAAGAGCAGTCATTCTTTAATAATCTCTCAGTCCTAAGTAACAACACAATATTTTGATCAGAGCTCAATTATTAACAACACAAGAGGGACACTGGTGGTGGATCAAAAAGTAAGTTAAAAGTAGCAAGTATTAATAAAGCATGTCAATTTGGGGACATTACAATTAGCAGGAATGTGACCAGCAACCAAAAGAAGAAAATGGGGGTAAGAGATCAGGTCAACATTATGAGCATTTGGCACACTAAAACATATCACAAAATTTTGATAAAAAAAACATCACACAGGATATGACACTGCTTCTCCCAGTTTCTCCTGCCTGGGTTTGTATACGACTCACATCAGAATTTGTTTTATCCACTCGGTTTCGATTAACATTCCAGATTATGATTTATTGAATTTAGTCATTACCAGCACAGGGACATGCACATATTGTATTTATTTAGTTATTTTATTACTGTTTTAATTGCTGTCGCTTCCTTTTTGGACCCCAGGAAGACTAGGCACCACTTTGTGGAAGCTGATAGGAATCCAAATAAAGAATAAAAGAATATACACAGTGCACTTAGACTGAATGTGAAGAAGCTTTTAGAGGTGGCATTCGTAAACAAAGTCACTGAAAAGATGGGAGTTGACACAAACATGCAGATTCTCACAGGGGTCAGGGGTCAAGACAGATCCATACAAGTTAAAAATGTTTCAACTTAAAGTCAGTACATTGAGGTTCCACCAGTCTGAGGAGACACACACTCATTCATCACTTGGACACAAACACAGACAGAACTACCTGTGTTAGCTTGATCGTCAGAGCTGGTGTCCACCGTAGTGTAGTGTTCTAATTTGCTAATGAGCTCAAGCTCCAGCTGCTGCAAATTTTGCTCTTTTAGAGCTCTTTCTATATCTTCAGTAAACTGGATTTGCTCGGCCAGACATAGAATCTAAACCAAGAATAAGAAAGTTCAGCCACTTCAGAGTACTTTTTCCAATCATTGAAATATGTGGTCTTGTATCTCAACTTGAACAAAGTATTGTTGGTTGTATAAAAAGGTTGTGTACCTGTGATGGGTAACGTGCAGGGTCCACCTCTCCTTTCTTCCCTGCTGAGAGACATTCATACAGCAAATGCTTCAGAGTCTCCTTCATTTCCACAGACAGCTCACTTAGCCACACCTAGAAAGAAGGAAACAGTTAACACACAGCCACAAATAGGTCTGATAATAAAACAGTGTATGCAAATTAAATAATTATAATTAAATAAAAAAAGTGATACAACATGTTCCATTTTAAACACACTGGAACAAACACATCCATGCAAAGCTGGAAAGTGTCCTATCAATCATTATTAAAACCTCTGCACAACAGCTTTACCTCCACAAGGCTGGAGATGCGTATGAGGTTTCTGAGCGGCACTGTTTCTCCCTCCAAAGAACACATTGCAACAATATGCTGGCACTGTTCATCAAACACAACACTGTGGATGCCTGCAACAATAATTAACAGACATGTTCCATTCACTGTCCAATAAAATGTTCCATGATACAAGGGATACAAAGAAGAGAGGAGAGCAGAACCAAGGATGGCATAATGGGGAAAAACAGAAAAGAGCACAACATAAGAAAACAAGAAAACAAAGAAGAACAAAACAGGTTTCTGACCTGCAAAGAGTTTCTTGAGGTGTGACTGGATTACAGTTGGGTTGGTTGCCTGACCAAGAATTTCTAAAAGATCATCATCTCCTATGAAATAGAACCGTGGGAAGGCAGAGCGTTTCTCCTGCGACAACCACACACAATAAAAAAAAGTTGTGATGCTTACCACCAATTTTACATGTACAGTATGTAGTTTTTGCACACAATATTGCATGTGTGTGTACCTCCAGGAACTCATTGAGTGACTTTTGGCAGCGCTGGAGCTGATCCAATATGGTGACCAGGGAGTTTCTGATCCCAGCCCTTGAGCTCAGAGAGACAACTCTTCCGTCTCTCTGAATGTCTGACATTATAGACCTGGTACACATACGGAGAAAATGTTTTGTTATGAATGTGCACAAAAAAAACATTCTGCATGCTACGCAAATTCAATTTTCCCATTTATCCCAGCAGTAGACATACACTCCTAATGTTACACTGAATATCAGCCTTAATAAACCTGAGAGTTAAACAGAAAAAGAATAATACATTGAAACATATGTGTCGTGAAGCAAGAAATACATGTACCATCACTATAGGATACAGGTATAATATTGGATATGGAATGAAACAATGACTGAGGTTTGAATCCCAACTTTAAATTTAAATGTGAGGATATACACAATAGGAACCATTTGAAGTGTCACACACACACACACACACACACACACACACACACACACACACACACACACACACACACACACACACACACACACACACTCACACTCACACACACACACACACACACACACACACACACACACACACACACACACACACACACACACACACACACACACACACACACACACACACACACACACACACACACACACACACACACACACACACACACACACACACACAAAAAGTACCTGAAGTCTTCATCAACACGTTTGAAGCGGGCCTCCTCCCGGGGCAATGCCCCTCGTCCAAAAATGGGCTCCAGATAAACCCAACGCCTCTGGATGGCATTCAGACTCAAAAGGTACTCATCTAAGTCTGATAGACGAACCTCCCACAGACTGACCTGGACATAAACAGAGTAAATATAGTGACATTGTTCAGTGCTGCTTCATTTGTTAACCTTGATATATTGTTGAACTACAAATAACAAATAAACATGTGCCAATACATTCAATTCAATCTTATGTATAGTGCCAAATCATAACAAAAGTTAAATGACTACATCAATTAATATGGTGATGTTTACACATGTTGTATCTTTAATCAACAGGTCGTCCTGGGAAATTTACTTTTCCCAAAATAAAAATTGAAGCAATTAAAGATGTTAAACGCATACTCATAGATTGTTTGACCTGACCTTGTCTTGGAAGCTGTGGTAGTAGGGAGAGTCTTTCAGAGACTGCAGCAGACAGCGGTTATCTCCCACCTGGATGGGCATAGAGTGGGGATAAAGCCAATGTTTGCTAATCCTTAACGTTTCATTTAATGGTGCCAGTAGATATGCTTGCATTTTCCTGAAGACATTTCTGTGCCTTCCAAGTCTATCTACCAAGTGGTCACTTTAATTGACCTTCCTGAAAAAATGATTATCAAAAATAATGAAAGATGTTTTTAAAAGCATTGCTCTGCATGCATATTTCCCTTTTGTACACTATCTCACTAAACAGCATTATATTGCCGTTTTGGCTCACACCTTTATCAGATTCAGAAAAGGTGAAGAGTTACAGACCTACAGTACTTAAATATCTATCAAAACAAGGAAAAGATATGCCATAGGAAAATTACAGTACATCATTCAATAATCATCTGTTTCTGTATTATCTGTACAGTATCACTACCATTTTTTTACAATTCACTATATAAGACAAGATACCCACACACTCATACATGTTAAGTAAGAAAACATATTAAATAAGTCTTTCTCAGCCTGCATTTAATTTATGACATTCTTTATTAAGTTAACCAGGACATCTCTTTCAGCTTACTGAAAACAGTAGACAGATGCTTAGGAATCTCTTGGTTCCAGAAATGTCAGGCAGACTGAGAGCAGTTAGCTGGGATGTAAGAGTAAACACACCATTCTCATTTGGGTGGATGCCATCTGCTTTGTACAGGTGGGTTATGATCAGTTACAATACACTGTAATTTACTTTGCTGATTAAGATTAAGTGCTTACTGCTAACCCTGACTCACTGTGACATTATGCAAACTGTATACAAGTATTTGTTTGTGTATGTGTGTACCTGGTTGACTATATCCTTCCAGTCCTTGATGAGGGTGAGAGTGTGTCTGCTGCTGTCCATGTACTCAGTAAAGGTGAAGGTAGCGGCAGCTCCCCACAAATCCAGCTCCCTCAGTGCTTCTCTGATTGTTACCTCTGCCTGAGCACGACTGTTCAGGTCCTGATTGCAAGTGCGCACACACATACACATACACACAGCATTACTCCACTGGGCTGGTGGGCAAGAACTTTTACCTCTGAACCACCTGTGCGCCCTGTTTAGTCAAATTCCAATACGGACTATGAATATGTAGATGTTCTATGTGGCTTGCCAAGAATATGATGTTAAGCACTGAAAATCTAAGATGAGAGAAACACCTTGAAATTTGCAGATTGGAAACTTAATAGGACAACTATCTTTATATCTCTATACATATATTATAAGATAAGATACTAACTGAATCATTGTGATGAGAAGTAAAAACCCTGCAATTATCAGTTAAATCGAATCATTTCTCAATGGCCAACACTATGGTAAACAATGTTTTTGCATTGTAAAGCATATCTAACACAATATTTACAATCAAAAAGAAAACAAAAAGGGTTGGCCAACCACCAAAACTCAAAACACAAGCAGGACGCCTGCAATCTCTCACAAACTGATTGACTACCTGTCAATCAGTTTGTGAGAGATTGCAGGCGTCCTGCTTGTGTTTTGAGTTTTAACTTAGAACTATTGGATTTGGATTTATTCACAAAGACACAAAATACTACATCCCAAACTCTTAATTATATACTGTATGTGAATATGTCTCTTAACCTATAATCATGAGTATTTCCTGTTCTAATAAGAGTGCATTCACAGGCTAGAGAAAATTCACAGGCTAATAAGAGTGCAATTTTTTACTTGCTACTGCCCCCTTGCAGCCCTAGTCACACATTGCAGTAATGTTGGTAGCCATAACAATTCATATTTTTTTTATCTATCATAGTCCCATACATCCTTAATGAACGTATATGCTTCAACCCAGTATGTTTATGTATTTGCATTCGTGTGTAAGCACATACCTTGAGCTCCAAGGCCTTTTCTATGATGGTATTTGCCACAGCAAGGAGGTCATTGAAGGTGAGTCTCTCTAAAGTCGTGCCTCTTGGAAGACCAAGCAAACGGAACATGTCCAACCAATGGTCTTGAGACAGATGCTCCCCACGCACATACTTCAGTACTGGCACCATGTTCTAGATATGCAGATGGAAAAGTGTCAAAAACTTTAAAAAAAAAAAAACTAAATACCAACCATAGATCCACAACATATGAGATCCACAATCAAATTGATTTTATGCTTCAAAGATGATACTTAAAGCACTACCATACATCTATAGTTTCTCCAACACCAATTTATTTTCTAAATGTGTATATATTTGTATTAACCATAAAATTTGATGTAATGTATTGTTGATTAATAAACATTGTAGCCTAGCTTGAGATTTGTAGTCTTGTTTTTAATAAATATACTGTACTCAAACTGTACTACTTTCTACCTTGTATTTGTCTACTTCTCCTTGCAGTTTAACAGACATGGCAGAAGGCTGCTCCTGCTTCCTAAGTCTGTCCTGCCACGTAAACAGAAATTCCTCGAACACATAGGTCTTGCTCCTGTAAAATAACAAAAACATAAATGTTCACACACAATTGAACACAGAGTAGTCACAAAGTGAGAACAGTTTTCAAAGATTTAGATCAATTTACATCAGTCAAAAAATTAACCCTTTACCTGAATGTGATCCAATCCTCCTGGGCCTTTTCTGTAAAGCCTTGCTGCCACTCCTCATACAGCCCCCACATCTGGCTGTACTCCTCCATGTCTCTTTTTGTGTCTTCCGCCAGAGAGAAATCTGGAGCCTCCAGGTTAAAATAGGCACAGTCCTCACTGAGGAGAGGAGAGGAGAGGAGACCAGATGTAAAGGCACTGAAACTTGGTCCTGGTCGCTGTAGTGTAATTGGGAGGAAGCCATGGATAATATAGTGCTTCTCGTCATTTCAAGTTAGGTGTGCAGAGGGAAAAGCATCAGTAATAATTACTGAGTAACTTCAAATAGATGAATATAAATAAATAGATAGCAAAGCAAAAGCATGGGACATCTAAAAATAAAATAAAGATGATTACCTGATGAGTCACAAACTTTTATAGTGTATTTGTATTATTAGTCAAACGTGTGGCTATAAATTAAAATGGCTGTAATATTATCACATCAGATTTACTAACATTCCCATCAATATAAAAACGATTTATATAAGCTATTTCCTGGCCACAGCATAAGCACATTTTATTGAACCACAGCATATTCTAAAAAGATGAAGGCAATAAACATCTGCATATTAAAAAGAACTTACAGCAGTTTACTGCGCACAAGCTCTAGCTCCTGGAACTCTTGCTGCTTGTCCCTGATGGTCTGGAGGCACGCAAGAAGAGCAGCATGATCACCACTCTCAAGCATCTCATCTTTAGGCTTCAGCTGGTCCCAGCGGGCCTTAAACCTCTCCAGATCTGCCCTGTAGACGTTGATACGACCAGCGGCATTACTTCGCATCACCTCCACCTAAAGGACGAACAGTTCAAAAGGAAAGCAAGTAGCACAAGAACACAGCAAGAGACAAAAAAGAAAGGTGAGTGGGGTAAATGGGGGAAGGAAAAGAAATATAGAAGAAGAAAAGAAGATATTTTAGATAAATAAGCAGTAGCAGAAAGCTGCTGTTAGAGAAAATGTGTGATGAGAAGTTTTTTAAACCATTCAACATTTGTGCATTATGTCACCTGATCTTTGACCATGAGCTGGTGGCTCTCCATGACAAGCTCCAGTTTGTCCCACTTGGCCCTCAGTGAGGACAAGGAGTCAAGACCGCCCCCAGCCACTGCTCGCAGCAAGCGGTTCTTCTCTTCAGCACACTGGAATTGAGGTAGGATCTATACACATACATACAGCAAAATCAATTGGTTTATTTAGATATCTTGTCAAACATTTGGCTCATATCACATGGTATGCAAGACACTGTTATTCTTATATAACAAAACATACCGCCCAAATGCTCGTACACTCATGAAGCAAGGCATGTCACATTACTGACAATAGGGGATAACATAATTGATATAATGATATCAAAAAATCTATTAAAAGGTTACATAAATAAAAAATACAAGGGATGTCAGAACCTTTATTTCTAAAATCCACAAGTATTAGTGCTATCATTCAAGTAAGTTCCTGGCAAGAGTTTAGAAGTTTGTCTTACTTCTGGTTTGCGGGCTAATATCTGGCTATATTTGCCACTAGCCGCACCAATCTCCTCCATGCTCTCTGGTCGGGTGGATAAGGCCTCCATTGACTCTGAAACAAAACTGTCTATTGCCTGGGTGTGCCCTAAAAGCAAGAGGGAAAATGGAACATGCAAAGAAAACAGAAAAGGAAAGAGAAAGTAAGATCAAAGGGGATGCCATTAAGACAAAAGAATGAAAAGCAAAATTTGAAACGAAACAAAAACAGAGAAAGAAATTGAAACAGGGAGATGTTTGGCTTGTGATAAGTGTAAATGACACGGATACATTTGTATGAAAATGCACTTTTAAAGCTGTAAAGGAGTGAGAACAGAGTGGGGGAAAACTAAAGTATAAAGACAATTGAGCTGTTTGTTTCTCACCTTGTATGGACTTCCTCAGTGATGAGAGCAGCATGTCAAACAGCCTCTGGATCAGGTCATCGATGATGGCTTTTACTGGCTCACAGTTGACTGTAATACAGTCTACCTTCTCCTGACTGAAAGGGGAGAAGGAGAGGATCAGTGCCTGTGACTCTATTGGGTGTACACTACATGCATTTGTGTCAATGAACATGAAGTGAATCAAACAGGTCAATTTAATTCTGGTAGAGGAAAAAAAGTTCAGCTACAATACAAATAAGAAGGAAGAACTCTGTAACATCTGCAAAAGCTGAATTATAGCAGAGAACCAAACAAAGCTTCCCATGCTGGTGCAATGTCACCTGATTCAGCAGACCCAGCTTGTGCTGATAACAAAATGCTTTATTACTCAATCACTCCTGAGAAGTGATCTGCCTTTAGATATCAAAATGGATGATAGTTCCAATCCTGGCTAAATTTGGGCCTTGTGTTCTTCCGGACTGTTTTGCAATTAATGAATGAATTTTAGAAAGGTGCTTTAATTATTAATAATTTAAACCTTGTTCTTGAAAATCAGAAGAGAAATGTCATATTTTGGCTGTGTTTGGTTTTCTTTTGAGATATTTACTTGTGTTCATTATGTTTGATATATACCTGGGCAGACGTTCTGATTCCTTCCCTCTGGCTTTCAGGGCCTTAAAGTTTCTCTCCCAGTCTTGAACGGAATTCAGATGCTCCATCACTAACTTCTCTAAATCAACCTGGCCCAGCACCACCCACTCCTACAACACAAACACACACACACACACACACACACACACACACACACACACACACACACACACACACACACACACACACACACACACACACACACACACACACACACACACACACACACACACACACACACACACACACACACACACACACACACACACACACACACACACACACACACACACACACACACACACACACACACACACACACACACACACACACACACACAGTGGTAAGGTAACATTTCCCAATTTTAAATGCTTCTGTGTCAAAAGTGACAACAACTATACGTAATAAGACATAAATGACTAAACAAAAACAGAACTAAAAAAAAGAGAAGTCTGGTGTTGACTGGTGAGGGCTTTCCCCAAGAGTTAAGACATGCATGGATGCAGACAGAAGGGAAAATGACTGTAATACTGTATACTGTGCTTACTGTTCTGTTAGGGTAGTATAAAAGGGGAAAATGCAATGAAAACAACGGGGCTTCAGTATACAAATAGAGAAGCATGACTAATCCAACTTGCATTATTTCAAAGAAAACAGTACAGCAATGACTTATCGCTAAGCTTCAATGAGAAAAAGGTGGAAAAAAGGTTCATCAGTTTGCATTCATGTAGTCTCGCTTACCAGGATGTAGTATGGGTATAAAGCTTGACATTTGACGTGCACTGATTTCCAGGTTGTTTTTTTGTGCAGCCATCACTCAATGCTTGAGTGCGAGACTAACATTCATATAAAATACATGGATGTCTGAGCCTAAGTTCTTGCCACAAAATGTAACGCATTAGTTAATTATTAGCTGATAGATGAGAACAATAGTGATAATTACCCTACAGAAAAAACCCACTTGATTCACTTTCTTAACATTATATAGATGCCCTTTACAGGACAGTTGACTAATAATAATTTGTGTTGTTCCAGCACCTTGAACTTGTGTTGTATAGCCTGCAGACGGCTAAAGAGGTCCTCGGCCTTGCTGAAGATGGTGAGGAACCCAGAGGCATTTCTATCAATCATGACGCTGAAGATAAGTTCCTCCCCCTGGGCACTGACCCCTTTGAACTGGTTTGGAATTGAGATGAACCTCTTCATCTCCCTGAAATAGCGTGCTCGCACTTCCTCAAAGGGAGGACGGAACTGCAAACGGCCCTGCCTATTCACAGGAAGGAAAGAAAAAATGAACATAAAATTTGAATACACTAATCCACACTTTTGTTTTGATGCAGAAAAAGAAAGAGACAGATAAACTAACAAGAAGAGAAATGGTGACATGTGAGAATTAAGAGATGGAGAAAGAAAGTCAGAACCTGATGCTTGTGGTTTAACATGAGGAGAAAATACTACATATGTGTGACAGGAAGTCCCATACACAAAGAATTACAGTACAAGTCGGAGATGAGAGATAGATGGAATAAGAGAATAAAGATACAGAGACAGGAATTTGAACCAAATGAAAGTATGTGTACTGACTTGAAAGTGAGGTCTATGTGTATTTCAGGCAGGTTCTTGTTCAGAGCTTCCAGTCCCGTCTGGTACTGATGTTCAAGAGCTTTATACAGCTGATGGTTCCAGTGCTGACGCCATGCCCGCATGTCATTAGACCTGAAGCCCTACACACACATGCATGCATTAGATTTCCAATATAGAGGAAAAAAATGACATGAAGGTCATCAGCAAAGAGACTTATACTTATGACTGTAATCAATACTTGAGCCTCCAGAGTAGCAAAGCCAGTACGGAGATCCTGAAGGCCATCCTTCCACCGCTGTTGATGTCTCAGTAGATCCACATTCATTAGCTTCACCACCTGAGAAATGTACCCAGAAATGTGTAAACAAATATAGTTACTAATCTACTGGCTCACAGTAAATAATTCAAATTGGTGCTAACTGCCTCTGAATTCAATCATATGATATAAAATAAGTGAAGTCAAAATATGACAGCATGCTACAACCTTGTCAATAAAGTCAGTGTGCCATTTGCGTAACTTCCTGTTCTCGGTGGAGAGTTTCTCAGCAGCAGTCTGTAGCTTGGCAATGTAAACTTCCAACTCTTTGGGGTTGTCCCAGGTTATCTGCAGTTTACCGCCTGACTCCTTTGACTGAGAACGAGGATTCTGATAAAGAAAAGCAAAAAGATTATCTCCAGTCCAAAATGTATAGATGACAAGTCAGTTTCCTGCTTAAAGTGTGTTGTTGAGTTAAATACATTTCCGGATCTATAATTCCTGTATTTTTCATGCTTACAATCAAATTTGGGCAACCGCAAGTTAGCAGCTTGAATAGAAAGTAAAATGATAACTTCCAGCTGTGTGCAGTACCTTGATGACTTGTTCAA
Source organism: Echiichthys vipera (assembly GCF_963691815.1). NCBI lineage: Eukaryota > Metazoa > Chordata > Actinopteri > Perciformes > Trachinidae > Echiichthys > Echiichthys vipera. Next base: position 13,214,979 of record NC_139830.1, on the reverse strand, counting down.
AGGCTAGGGCAAGACTAAGCATCATAGGTCTCTGAGAGGGAATCATCTGCTGGTCAATGGTGTTGTAGAAATGGGCCACCTACAACACAGTAACACTTTGTTACACTATGAGCTTGAGATAGGCTAAAACAAAAGAAATGAGAATGAATAAATAACCGAGAAAAGGAAATGTGTTTATCTTGACCTTTCACTCTCACCTGTTTGAGGACAATGGCTTGTCTGTAGAATTTGTCTGCAGTATTAGCAGCTTGCTGTATCTTGGCTGGGATGGGAAAGCCCAGGGCAGAGAGCTGTCTGACCTCCCTGAGCAGAGTGACCAGCCTGTCTGAATACTGGATCTTTAGCCTGCCGTCCACATGGTCTAGGTCCATTACACGGTTACTGGCCTGGAGACTATACATAGGGAGAGCTTTTTCATTAGATCCACTCAAACCAGCACCAATTCAAACTGAAGTGCCATTGATCAATGTGCTAAATGAGGTGATAATGACCATGGAAAAGAAAAACAGCAGAAAACAGCAGTATATAGCCACTAACTAAAATATTTTACTCAGAAAATGTATGTATGTTGCTGCCACAATGACAAGAATGCTTTCAGTGGCAGTTAAGATCAAATTCACTGTTGCTAACTTTTCTTTGATGAATTGTTAATTGAAGTCACTGTGTTTCCAACCTGATCCCTGACTTTGGGTCAGCCAGTCCAGACAATATATCTCTTGACCAGTCCTCGAACTGTTCCTGTTCATATGCCCTCAGAACTTCTAGCAGGTCATCACAGAAACGAAGGAACCCCTTAAACCCAGACAGGTCTGAAAGCAGTGCCTCTGCTATGCGAACAGAGTCCTCAACCTAACGTAAGAATGCAAGCACAGGAATATAAAATAAATATTAATCAGTACACACTATTCTTCTATCATCATAATCAAGTATTTGTAAAATCAACACAAAAAGCTGAAGTTATATCATCCATCTTTTTCATATCTAATTATTTGAAGAAGACTTATTCTTCTACACATAGAAATTAATGACAGACCAGAAGGTCCATGAAACACAGGCACCCACACTCAGTTACCTTGTGTATGAGCTGTCGGACCCAGACAATTTTGTTGACCACCTCAGGGAGGTTCCTACCAACAAGTGGCCCAGACTTGTCTCCAGGGTCTCCATGGCATCGATTCTCAAAGTCAGTTTTCAGGCCTAAGAATATCAATAAAATAGATGAGGAACAACAACATTATACTACTAGCTTTCCCCACCATAGAAATTAACATTTAGCATTGTAATACTAGTTTTCCCAAATCTTCCCAAGCCTTTCTGTGACCAAATGTTTGCTCTAACCTCTAGGACATCTTACTGCCCAATTTAAACTATAGCATTTTTTTAAACAACCTAGGAGCAAGGATATCTTGAAATATACGTCCATGGTCTGTACCAAGGGTCAAAGTCTGCATCAAAATAAAAAAAATGCGTCTAAAAATTAACTAAAAATACCTGTAATATGTCTGTGTGTTCAGATTTTACTCCAATGTGGCTCTGAGACGTTTTTTCTTATGTTTATCAAACTGTAGCATTTAGACATTAATGGTTGAAAGTGCCTTAGTTGCGTCTATGAGATGTGTGTTACAGCCACATTTTTAGAAGACCAACATGCACCTGTCCCTTGTACCTCACATCTGTGAGTTTAAAATCTAGTCTGGACAATAATACTGTAACATAAATAAATGCATCATTCTTCAATAGTGAGCCCATTCAGCAGCTGTGTTACAGTCGATGAACACAGAGCATAAAAGTGATTTATTTATATTTTACACATTTTTCAACCATGTGTAAACACAATTACCCACTGTCACACGATCCCTGACACAGAAACAGACAAAAGTGCTTAAAGGTAGAACTATGTACCCTTGTTGTAGTCCAATAATCTGGCCAGTAGGGTCTCTCTCTCTGAATGCAGTTCTTTGCTGATGGTGGGACGTCTGATCAACTCCTTGTGCTTTTGAAACACCTGCAACAGCTAGGCGACAAACACACAGGCACAAACTGTAAGTTCCCACATCAACACACAGCCACACATAATATTACACTACTTCTGAGCTGAAGTAGTATGTTTCACTACCTGTTGTGGGTTGTCCTGTACATCAGCGATGTAGCTCTTTAATCTGCTAGCAACCTCCTGCTCTGATGGAGCCATAAGGCGTTCAAACTGAGCCACCGCTGCTCGCCAAAGAGGCTGCAAAAATATGCAACAAAAGAAATACAACACAAAATGTATGTTTCATTATTGCCTAAATAAATACAGTAGTGTAGAAGATGCAACTTAAAAAGGCCAAATAAATATAATTGCTTTTCTATATTTGCCACTGCAAGATGGGTGCTTTTTCACAAGATCAAAGTCAATTTAAGATGAGGTGGGTGGAGGAGCAATCAAAAGCAAGTTGGCTGTAGCTGGAAAGTGTGAGCATGGGGATTCTCTCAGCTTGAATAGTTATCTGTTTAAATTGACACGCAATGAGGAACCTGCACCTGTACCATATTGTGCCTGCATGGTGGAACTGAAATTAACAAAGTAAAGGCGCGAGGAAGGCTCAAACGATGTACATTGTAATTCAGAAGTCTCAAATGCACATGCACACAATTTTCAGCAACTAACCTCAGTGTAGGGATTGTAATGCAGAGGGTTTAGTCCAGAGAAAGGTTCAAACACACGATCTGAAGTCAGAGCCTGCTGCTTCCCTCCCGGTAGTAGACGCAGAAGTTTTTCATGAACCATACGCAGAGTCACCACCTGGTAGATATGAAGGCATCAACAACATGACTTACAATTTGTGACTGACTTGGACTTATCAGGCTATGAAACTAATTCTCAGAAAAATAGATATGCCCATAAAGCATGCTAAACTGACAAAAGCCCATGTCAAACCTTCAATGGAAAACATTTATCATTCCATTCACAATGGAAATAATACGATTTATTGTAAAGAGAAAGAAGGGCATGCAAGTCTCTGGATCAGTGGAGTCACTTTCCCAAGTCTGTGGTAGCCATTTCAAGACCAATTGTGGGTCTCTTTCCTTCAAGAAAAGACATGCCATAACAGGTTGATAAGGCTGTCTAGATCCAAAAGCTGAGCCCATAAAGGCAGACAATTTGTGTAAGACAAAAGTTAGGATCAAATCTGTACATATGAATGTTTCATGAATGTCCAATGTGAGTGGGTTACTTTTTGGATCAACACACCCACACACATTCATTGTAAAAAAAAAAATCACTATCACATAATGTCACAATCAAGACAGATTACACACAGTACACAGTACACATGTAAGATCACTTCAAATGATGACAAGTGCAATGAAGAACGTATATGTATAAAATCAGTTCAAGAATTGCTGTGCAAAAAAAGGAGGATTGGTATCTTTTTGTTCTCTGAGGAGGAACTCGGTACTAAGTTAATCACTCTGAACTTGATTCATTTATGGCTCACTTTTCCTTCCTTATTCTGGTTTCAGAAAAAACATCAGTTGGAAATTCCATTTAAATGTGACGTCTGCCCAGTAAAAAGGAGAGGACAACTAAGACGACATTTGCAGTTATATTTTCAGCACTGAATGTGATGCAACGGGTGTACCACAATGTCATGGAAAGTGTTTCCTCGACAATGAACCATATCTTACCTCATCCAGTCTTTTTGCAAGGCAATGAATTGTTTGCGGGCAATGCTTGTTTCCCTTCCATGGGTGTGGAACATGTCTCTTCCATACCTGAGAAAAAATGCAATAAATATAAATTAAATACATACCTTATTTACAGTTGAATTGAAGTGAGTTGTTTATTGTGAGAGTAAAGTGTAGAGGTATTGATTTTTGGAACCATATTGTACCCTTTTTTTCCCAATTTTGATCTCTTTCATACCTGTCCAGTCAGATGCTCACAGGCTACCACCCACTGTTCACAGATGGCAACGCCCGTTCTCAGGTTCTCCCTCACCGATACAAATGGCTCTTCAAAAATTTTAAGACCACTCAGCTTCCTCTGCACATATCTTCCCAGTGCTCCACCTTGTACACAATCAATCATAAAAAGAAATGATGTCAGAACATACAAAAAAAGGAAAAGTACACATGCTCACGCTGTTACTCATGGATTGCCGAAGCACTTGTCACTTTTTAGTAGAGACGGTTTCTTATGTAGAACGTTTGTAGCCCTGAGTCAACATTAGTAATGAATCACTGCAATCATCGCATTTCAAGATTTAACTATTGACAATTCATGTTCTGTATATAGAGTAGGTACTGTATACTGACGAGTTCCTAGGAAAATCAGACAGTAGCTTGACACACACTGTACCTTAAAAACAACATCAGCAAATATTTGTATTCATTTCCTGTTTTTAGTTTGTGTATGTGTGAGAGTGTCCCACCAATAACATCCATGAGTCGGGTCATGCGTGTTTCTAGATAAGGTTCAAATTCAGTCTGCCTCCAAACATCATCCAGACTGTCTCTGCTCTGTTCCACCAGATCCACTACATCAGGCATAGACAAGCCATCAAGACCACCATACTCCTGGTGGAAACACAAAGAGACACATAGTAAGTTCCCAGCTCGTTCACTGCCATTTGAGATATTAGCTTTGCGAACAATTATTAAACACTGTTCAGAACAGTATGTAAAATAATGTTGATGTTAAGACTCACAATTTTGCAGTTTTCAAAATTAAAATAAGAAAATGTACCAAGATGTAATGGCTTTTTTTTTACCAGCCTATCTGTGGAAACATTGCTTTGTATAGTTACAGATTAACAGATCTCAATAATTGTATTTCACCCTGTATACTTATAAAAAACATATGTAGGAAATGTAACAACTATTTTTTCAACCCTAATACATAAATGTTTGCATGCATACCTTTTGTATGGGTTTGAACTGCTCAGTGAAATATGTAGCCCTTTCTCTCACACTGTTCTTCTCCGCAGACTCAGAGAGATACTCCCAGTACTGAAACTCATCACTGGGAGTCAGGATGCCTGCATAGAGTGGGAAAAAAATACAATTAATACAATAAAAAGTACATTGTTTTAAAATAATAATGCATACTTGTTCTTATCAGATTAAGAGTTTCTTTTTGTTTTTTTCTATTACGAGACAACCCCCATTATGATGAGGAAATCCTGTTTCGCCACACATTTATAAACTCTTTGTGATAGGCATACTGAGAGTACACATACAGTTTATATTACTTAAATGCAGTACTGTAATGCGGTCTTAAGCCAAATGGTTGCAAGTCTGAAATAAATTCAGGTGCAGCTGTCCATTACCATTACTTTTTACTAGCAAGCCATTTTTCCATTTTTCCAAATTGCATGCATAATATTAAGAACCCCCAAAATCTAAATCTTTTAAAAAACATCTCTAATCGCTTCTATGCTCATTCTGTAGGCACTATGCTATGGGCCCATACTTGTGTTTTTCTTTCTGCAAAAATATATTCATGCATACCAAGGACATCTTCCTCCACACTGCCCCTCTTTGTAGAGGGTTGTGCTCCAGACTGGCGGACCAGTGAGCCCAGGCCAAGCTCCAGCTCACTCAGCAGGTCTGCCAGCTTAGGGTCAAATGCTGAACGCCAGCGCTCATCCTCAAGAGAAGTGAAAGAGAGAGACATGTTTCAAGTTTTGGACTAAATAGTCTTGCTCTTTTCTCCTGCCTGTTTTGGGCATCCCTTTATTAAATGCTTTAGGAGAAAAACTTTAAAGTATCCATGAAAATAGCATAATAGCTATAATTTTTGCATTGACTGTGTGGTCGAGCAGAAACTTCCACTGTGATTGATGTTACTACAAAGTCTACATCTTTCAAAAAGCATCTATGAAATTATTTAATACACAGTGACAGACTCACCTTCAGCAGTACAGGTGCAAAGACTTGTCTTACAGCCTGGTAGAGGGTGTTGATGGGAGATTCCAGCATGGATGACACAAGGAGGCTCTGGTGAAGGTTGTCTTCTGTGATCACTGTGGGATGAAGCTTGAAGAACACCAACACCTTCTCTCTGCTGTCCCCTGATGCTTCAATCTGACAAAGGAAGATTAAATGTTTTAAAAGAAATAAGACACAGTTTCATTGTCAAGTGTTGTTGTTTCTAGTATGATGCATGAATAAAGTTACATGACCTACACAGGCTATTAGTCTGCATACAGAAAAAAACGGTTATTTTAGGTTGGAAAATGCTGTCTATTCAACCAGTTAACAGACGTTGGTTTAAGAATAGGATATTTGCCTAGCCCCCAGGTGAATTATTTCACATGGATATGTTGATCCACACTAGGAAACTTTAACATAATATGGATGATTTAATCATTTCTGTTACCTTATTTGAAAAGTGAAGGTCATTCTCATGTCTGCTGATGGACAGGACAAACTCATTTCCATCGTCCAAGAAGTTATTGAGCTGTGGGCTGTCAGTCAGGGACAACGAGGGCTTTATACCATAGAAGTTTCCAGTTGTGGTCAGGATAAACCTTTTGCGAGCATCATCTGAACTGTGGAGCATCTTTCAGCTGCAGTAATGTACTGACGCTGAGAAAGCTGCAGTAAACAGAAAATAACACTGTCATTTAATATATATATATATATATATATATATATATATATATATATATATATATATATATATATATACATACATACATACATTTTTATGTTTTATGGCCACCCAAACCTTACACTCAGAAAAGGAGGGGAAAAAACAACGTATACAACAATAATAATGATGATAATAATAATAATAATAATAATAATAATAATAATAATAATAATAATAATAACAATAATAACAATGATGGGGCAAAAATAAAAATAATTAAAATAAGCAGAAACATGAAGCTGGAACACTATAATTTAAGGAGCACACTATGGGAGGGATATGGCTTAATGGTCCCTATTGTGATCAACAGATTCTTAAGAGTATTCTGATCAAGCCTTCCTCATTTTAATAAGTGTTACCATCTTAGAAACAGGCTAGTTACTTCTACATCAGGACCAGTCCCAGTTTGAGACTGTTAATCATGAGAGGCACACACTGGAGCATTATCAGAGCTTACGTTACCCTAATAACTCATCCGACCCAGAAACAAGGAAATAATGTTGGAGCAGTGCTGATATCGCTGCTAAACTGTTAGCTAACTATGCTATCTTAAATGGCCTAGCGCTATAACAAAGCTATCTTATAAAATAGCCTGCGGTCAGCCAGCTTCTTCTATTTACACGGGGAGGACTAAAAATCAGGTTTACAAAGAAACTGTGCAGCATTATAACCGAGCTAGCTAGCTAGCTACCGTTGGCTCGTCGCCGCTGTAAATTAAAGTTAAGCACTTTAACTATCCGGGTTGACTTCTAAACTTTGGTTTCATACCGTTTTGGCACCAAGTGTTCTACTCACGGAGCCTGTGGTCACTAAATTCATGGAGAGAAGCTGTTGCAATGTTACTCGTGTCTGTGTACCTCCAAGGGATCTTGCTTGGGAAGCTTGCGTGGTTGCCTGGCAGCAGCTACGACCACTTGTACCACCTGACACAGCGGGAATAGAATCCTACGCAATGTACTTACGCCGTTTACGTGGTATATGTGCACACTGCACAGCTAGGCAGTATCTCCCATAGATATAAAGAGTAGATGCCGCATCGAACGTTGGGCCGCGAGAAATGCGGCCGCCATCTTGGATCGGTCCTTCTCCCAGATAAGTTCTATGAGTGACTCGTTGAGCCTATGAGTTGAGCAGCAGAAGGAACAAGATGCCAGAGCACTGTGCAGCGTATTCCTGCTCTAATCTAATATTACAATATTACAATTCATAATCAGTACGGTACAGTACAATTTTAAACAATTATACATAAATCCATGCATTTTTGAATGTTATAGTGAGTCCCTCAGGCTGTGGCAGGTAGATAAATATTTAGCTGCCAGAGGAGCTGCTGTCCCTTATTTTATTATTATTATCTTGTCACAGTAGAGGCGTGGAGATTAGCCTCTGTGGGAATCTTAGTTAATTTACCCCCGGCCAGATGTGTGTGTGCAAGCCTGTGTGTGTGTGTGTGTGTGTGTGTGTGTGTGTGTGTGTGTGTGTGTGTGTGTGTGTGTGTGTGTGTGTGTGTGTGTGTGTGTGTGTGCGTGCGCATGCCTGTGTAGATATGAAAGGAGAAGCAGGGAGGAGAGGGGTTGTCGTACATGTGGTCCAGTGTAAATGGATTGCACATTTCCAGCAGTAGGTCAGCGGAGGATGTGCTGTGGTTTCATGAGAGGAAGACACTTCAGAGACAGTTCATCTCAGGTCACCTCAGATATTCTCAGTTTTGTTTTTTTAAATATTGAACATGACATTGACATGAATTATGAGATAATTTTTCATGTCATGTCACTTTTTTTTTTAAAGTTTAGACTATCAAAGGAGAAGTGACAGAATCTGACCAATATCCTTTGCTGTTAAACTGTTTCATCAAACAGGAGCAACATGATGTGGGGTTTATTATAAAGAATTAATTAGAGATTTACGAGGCAAGCGTGAACATGTATTTCCACTCTGTGCCCGATATTCTCACCGCTGAACAAAATGTCCCATACATTTTTACTTGGTTCTCCACATCTCCACTTAAAGCAGGACCAACGTCACATGTTTGTAAACCAGAACTGATGAGTCCAGGCTTTTTTAGTTCAGTTGTACCACAGAAGTTGAAACAGTCTGAAAAGAAAAAATCATACATTTATTTAACTAAGGAAAAATCTTAAATGGTTTGTATAATTTAAAGTGGATATTACTGAACTATGCCCCGTGTTTTTGTTTGCACATTAAATACAATTACTACATAATTAAAATATGTAATAAAGAAGACATTCACATAATTAGACCTTGCCTAAAAACAAAGGACACAGTCATTTTAGATACTATACAAAGTTCTCCTACAACATCACTTTCTTTACCAATTAGAGCTACACTCAAATTGGTAACTGTGCAAGAACAAAACAGTGTGAAAATGATCGATTTAACAAAATTTTATATATATTTTTATACCACACACACTCGCTCAAATGTGGACCCTCCCTCTCCTCTCCACTACCACGACTATGCGACTGGCAGAGCATGGATCATTTCTGAATATTTATAAACATATAGGGTTCGGCTCTTGTTTTTGTTTTTTAGTGCTTTAAATGGAAGTGTGTCTGTTTGACTTGTATTTAGATGTGTCCAAAATGTCATCTCTCTCTCTGACCTAATTGTATTGATACTCTTGATTTATATGTATTTTAATTTTCTCTGAGTGTGTGTGTGTGTGTGTGTGTGTGCTTGCGTGTGTTTGTGTGTGTGTGTGTGTGTGTGTGTGTGTGTGTGTGTGTGTGTGTGTGTGAGAGAGAGAGAGAGAGAGAGTGAGTGAGAGAGAGATTTATGTATTCATGTATGAAATATAGCCTATTAATACTCTATAAATGATTTCTCTTGTTGTGTTTATATTTATAGTGTTTGCAAAACACCTATCATACATCACATATATCATATATCAGAATATTCTATTACTGTTAATCCCACTGTGAATATTAAAATACGCTGAACCGTGTCCTGTCCTTACACTGAGTGGAGCGGGCGACCGGGCCAAGATGGCGGCTCCACCGCTCGTCAGCGCCAATAGGCCCAACGTTCGATGCGGCATCTACTCTTTATATCTATGGTATCTCCCATACTACTGTTTTATGAAAGTAGATGTAGCTACAAGAAAATCCCTAAATTCAAAGAAAACAGGGTGTTCTGTACTGCTACAGGTGTTGTTTCTGTTGGTTTAGAAAAGTCAAAATTATTACCAGCTTGAAGATGGACTTTGAATGCCTTTTTTTCTGTAGCATTGCTGATTGCTGATGGTAAAGGTAAAGTAAATTGTGTGTATGCCAGTGCACCCTAAGTGTGTGTGTGTGTGTGTGTGTGTGTGTGTGTGTGTGTGTGTGTGTGTGTGTGTGTGTGTGTGTGTGTGTGTGTGTGTTTGTGTGTGTGTGGGGGGGTAGTTAATCCTAGCACACAAGAATTGCACTAAATTATTTTTTGTTCATTATATATAATATTTCTCTGCTGAATTACTTGACCCCACCCGCTGTGTAGTAATGTATTTTTAACACAATTTAATCCAGGAATATGCAACATGTAAGAAAATTACTAAAATAATGGTCTTTACTAGAATTTAATACAGGGGCCCTCTTCAAGACAGGGTTTCAATGTCAGAGAAGGATCTACCTTAACACGCACATTGGCCTACAAACACACACACCGTGCACACACACTTACTCACATTTACTTTTACAGAAAGGGATTCCCTTGATATGTAAGAGTTTCATTTCTGTCACTGACCTTATATAGCTAGCTAGAAAGGAAACGGTTGTTCAGTTGGTTACAATGTAGTTCTGTGTGCTATCCACACTCCCCCAATTTACTAAAGCAGCAATATGCTCTACTAGGTCCTAGAGTGTAACTTTCCCAGACTGACAAAGATTTGGTTAAGTCTGCTTGGTAACAAAGAAATGAATCATAATTACACTTACTGTTATTGGAACACAAGCAAATTGAGGGATTTAGAGACACAGATAGCTGAAAGACAGTTAAGATCATTGTTAAGTTTTCAAAATTCCCCAGAATGATGAAAATTATTTATTTATTAACTCCTTTGGGTACTGTATGTGATTATTAAGATCGCAACCTTTCCTACCGCATACTGCCCACTCACCAGGGCTGTGATTAAGCATGTGGGTGTGAACTTGCACATAAGGTTACTCAGAACATCAACAGAAGTGAAAAGAGGGTTTACTGAATGTGACAGAAAAACAAAGAACAAAACTTGAATGTGAAACACTATGGTTAGCTGCAGAGGTGTTACGAGCAAACCAGCTGTTGGAGTATACAACTATACAACTAATATATATAAAAATATTAGGCCGCACTATCAAAAAACCTGCGTGACATACATTTAGCACACTTTGTAGGACCTTCCTTGGGCCAATCACTACAACCTGCAAGATAGATTAGAGATATTGGCTGTGATTGATGTAAAGCTGCACATAATGCAATCTCACACTTTCTTACAATATTAAACTATGCAACTTCTGCTGTATGATGAGATAAGTTGTTCTTAGTGGCCCAAGAGGTTATATTTTCAGCTCAACAACGGTGAAATATTTATTGATCTATTACCCTGAAACAGACTAGATGGCATATTTATTATTGCCTTGCCTAAGACTCTGCTTTCAATATTTCAACTGAATGTATAGACGGTATACTATTATACATACCCGGTCTCAGAAAAGACTAAGCCAAACTCTCAGTAAGGAAAATCATTGTTTCCCTTTCTACCATGTCATGTCCAAAGTAAGATTGTGTAATAATGACTAACCATGTCATTAAACTGAGGTGAACTCTGATCTTTAGTATCCTCTTCCCCCTCATTAGGCATTCCTTGCGAATAACTCAGTTCTGCTAATTGTGACATATTCAGATTAAAAAAACAAACAGCAGCAGAATATTATGGATGTTAAATGATTTTGACCTCTTCCAAATAATTCATACCACATTGTCAGGTGAGACTGAGCAAGTACACTGACAAGGAAGTTCATCAAGCTTCCTGATGTCCTCTGTGACTAAGCCATTGACGTAGTGAAAGCACATGTATACACATACGCACATGTAATCACAACCGCCACATCCGTGAATTTCAGTGGAGGTCCTCTTTAAGCTACTCTACAGTTAGCTACATATTTGAGTTAAATCTCAGCAAGACAAAAACATTAGTCACATACAATATCACATTTGTTACTACAAGTCACAAAAGATGTATCAAAGTGGAAGGGCACTGGTGTATAAAATCAAATGACTGATGGCGGAATTACATTTAGCTGCTTCAGTTTCAGGGTCCTGAATTGTAAGTTATACTTTTTTGTCCAGCAGGGAAATTGTACTTGGGCTCAAAGCTACTGCATCACACAACACACTTATCCACAATGTCAAAATGCAAACACACGCATAGATTATACACCATCATACAAACACTCATGCATAAATGTGCTTTAATTCACATGATGAGTCTGAGACAGTTCTTTGTAATAATAAAAGGTCATGAAATACAACAGTTTCAAATACTAAAACCAGGTAGAATGACTTGGTTTACTGTCACAGCTAACTGACACTTGAATATAAAGTCACTGTTCATGTTGTGTTATATCTGCTTTTCCATGACAAGTGCTGTTTAGAACCATTCAGATGAGTCATTCAGCTCCACCCATCTTGTGTGTATGAAGGGGAAGTATTTTTCTTTTACTCTCAGTTGGTCCTAGAGAAGTCAACGCAGCACACAATGGTAAGAGCTTGTTTGGTATTTTCTTGTTTGTTTTTAGTGTTTTGTCTCCTTTCCTTTTTCTTGTCTCTTTTGAAAACAATTCATTTTCTTGTTATGAATGAGGCTATTACTCTCAGTGGCTCTTAAACAGGAGCAGGTGAATGCTGTGGTTGCACTTGAAGTGCGTGTGTGTTTGTGAGCCTGTGTTTGTGCCTGTGTGTGTGCGTGTGTGTGTGTGTGTGTGTGTGTGTGTGTGTGTGTGTGTGGGCGCATAGCTTCTCAAAATCAAAATCTTTACAGGAAAAGTTCCCTTCAATTGTCTTAGTTGTTGCTGTAGATAGTAACACCAGCCCATCAGCATGCTTATCAGAAAAACACGTCTAGCCTCTGCAAGATTGATTATCTTACAGTAAATATGCACTGCAGATTTAAAAAAACAACAAAAAAAAACACAAATTGGACATTCACTAAGCTCTATGTGTATAACAATATGTGTGACTAACAGAAAGCTATCCAGTGTGTTATCAGTGTAAATACATGTATATACATATTTTACTCATGACTGGTTTAATTAGAATATGTTGTGGCCATGTCGCTGTTAGTTGAGAATACAAATATTACAGGAATAGAAATTGATTGATTGTTGTCCAGTATATACAACACTGTTGTGGTTTGCTTTTCTTTTCTTGAAGTTGTGCAGCAATAGAAGCTAAGCAAATAAACTTCTCCTGTCACGTGCCTGACCTCAATTTAATCAGTTTCACCCTATTAAAAAAAACATATCTCTGTTTTTCCCTGCATGAAGTATCACACAGCTCCCACACTAAAGAGAATACAAGTCAGTGTGAGATGAGATGAGTGTTGAAACTGATATGTGGTTTCATAGCTTATCTGATCGGCCCAATAAAAGCATGCGTTTATTGCCTCGAAACAGCAAAGCACGGAAAAGTAGTATTTTGTTAATCATGTTACATGATATGGGAATCTCCATAACAATCCAGCCTCATTGTGTACACGCTTGTTTACCACTATGACTGTTAGTGTAGTGATAGTCAATAGAAATGATAGCTACTGATACTGTAGATACTGCAAGCACACATAACACAGTCTAACATAACGCTCAATCATTGCTCTCTGCTTTCCATTGCTATCCTACATTTACTCACTTGTATACCTATACATTAAAACCACAAATTGTAGCCTCAAAATTTGCCATAGAGTTGACTCAAAGAAAATGAGCTCTCACAAAGGTAATACCTAATATACCTATTACTATGTTATAGGTGCTGGTATAATAAACAGACAAAGAGTTACAGAAATCAGGGAAAAAAACATGATGTCTTGTTGTTAATTTTAGATTCACAATGAATCAATAATTTCATAGTTATTTATATGACTTTCATGATCCAACTGGTATCACTTTCCTAAAATTAAACACCATGAAGAGTACTTTAGGTAATGAGTCAGTCCCTGGGAATTCCCTCTAGATGTGCAGTTTCTGTTGATAAATGGCCGCTGCTAGTTATTAAGCATGTTGCATGTGGTGGTGTTTCCCTGGGAAGTCCGCTTTTCTAGAAAGGTCATCTTTTGTTGCAAAGCCATCAATATTGTTTTAAGCGCACAGATTCAATACAAGGAACTTTTGTCAAAAGAGGGAATGTAGCCAGTGTAAAGACTGTATTTATGGAGAGAAGGCATGTGATTAATTTTTGTGATTGGCAGACACTGCCTTTTTCCCTGTTACGCTACAGCTGACATCTAAGACAACTAGAGAACTAAGATACTGTTTTTTGCATGAGAATGTCTCATTTTGCAGTAGGTCTAACAGGCTATGGCTTGAAGGAAATTTAACAAAAATATAAACAACCTGAAACAGTAGGCTTATTAATTGAAACTTTCAGCATTTTGTTTCTATAATGCCACATACAAAATAATGAAATACTAGAAGGCACTATCTAAAGTGTGGAGGCAGATTTCCCCAGCATGTACAGAAGTACTCAGATGCTCCCTGGGACTTCCCTCCTCTTGTTTGGTGTAAATTTCTCTCAGGATAACAGAAACCATTTCCCTTCACAAGACTGACTGTGAGCTATTTCAGATTAGAGACTGAGAGAGTGTTTACTGTATGAACACGCAGATTCCATAAACAAGACACTTTTGTCAAGTATGTCAATTTAAAACAAACCAGTGCTGATTTGAGAGGAGTTGGTTGAGTGTGTTTTCTATTGCAGACAGCAACTACAGCGACCACTTTTGTGATTTAACAGTCAGAAACATGACTAAGATTTAGATTTAGAGCACTAAGCTGCTGATCGAATATGATTCTGGATCATCCTGCCTGATTAATGCTCCTTTTATTTGATTTAAAAGATACCAAATTAAATCAAAACATAACGTATCCTATCAGTGATTAACATCTTTGTCTTTTCAACAGGCATCACGTTGCAACACTCCTCTGTAAGTACCCCTGGCATTTTCGATTACCTCATAATGGCTTTGAAATGTCACCAGAAGACATTACAATGTTGTGACTCACTCAAAACCCTTTTTTAATAAATTGTCTGAATACTAGATCTATCATCAACAAAATAACCTTAACTCCAGCCCTCATCAGCACAATTGTTATTTGGGTGGGGCGCCATGGATGATTTCCGCAGAAGGGCCAGATGTAGTCATAGAAATTAGTATTATTTTGGTCCACGTGAGAGTCACAGTCAGGTCATTGAATACCTTCAAATTCAAATGTCTTCTCCATTTAAAATGTTTGCAGCAGTCTGACTCAAAGCCAACCACAAAAATCTTGCCAGGAAACAACCTAAAACATCATTCAAAAACGTATCAGTCTGAGCACTAACACATGTTTAATCATGGTACAAATAATTATGTCTGCTGTGAATTACTAGACTCCACCGCGTAGTAGCTAATGTGATAACGCCTTAAAATGTACTACTGCTACTATTTAGAAACCCCGTAGTTGACAACACGATGCCACTGTCAAGCTGTAAACCTAACAATAATACAACAAGTTCATGACCCTGCACCGCTCGGCGGATCTTTTTCTGCCTAAAACTCCAGTGCTAAACATAAGTGACAGCAACTTGGACCAAGGGCACTGAGAACTGAGAGTTCAATTTAGTTACTGTAAGAAGGATTTCTAGTGCTTGTGTGGGGTTACACATTGATCACACCAATCAAGTCTTTACTTGTTTTTATACAATAGAGGTAGGTGCCAGTTAGTAGGCAAGCACAGTCATTTCAGCTTTAGATAAAAATTAAAGTTGTTGACAGAGAAGGACAAGTTTAGTCAGTATGAGCATGTGTGGCTCCAGAGGCTGCAAATCTTTAAACGACAGTATTTCTGGGCACAGCGCCAGGGGGGTTTAAGTAATACGAAACCATTTTTTAATTTGACAAATTGTGTGAATCATCTCGTCACTGTAATGCCACAGCATTACCGGGGTAACCATGTAAACATTTAGTTATGTTTCCTCCAGTCTTCCAAGAAACCCAAGGCTTTCCCTTCAGCTGCTGGCTCTGGTTTTGACGATCACGTGGCTCTTTCATGTCACAGGTGGGCAGTTACATCTTATCACTGCATCAATAACACACCCTCGTCTTTGTATTACAGTGAAATCAGTTGTTAATCTACACAGATTTTACACGGAGTATATCACAGTGATGTCACAGCACTGTGATATACTACTTGGTTGCACATAAGTTAAGCAGCACCACATGTATTATTATACAAACCAGCAACTCCATAAAAATCCAATACCTACATTATAATATGTAATGTGAAAGGCTGTGAACACACAAGGAATAATTGTCCCACTCTGCAGTTCAACAGAACTTAAAATTGACTTTTACCTCCACCTTTTACCTTAACCTCTTCCTTTAAAGGAATACTTCACCATTTAGGGAAATACTTTTTTTTACTTTCTTGCACAAAATCTTCTCTCAACAAGAATGTGAGTAAGTGCATTTCCCAAACTATTTTTATAATTGTTCTTTTAAGGCCTCTTTTACAAAGATTCTGCAACAAGAATCGTCATTCCGCCAGCGATGCTTTTCTACAGCTGAACTAAACACTGGCTGCAAAATTCTGCCCCAGTGTGTGATTTTAGATAGCATGACAGCATTACAGAAGTAAAGGAGGCATGACGTGTAACACAACAGCATTGGTGTCTCGTGTGTGTAGTTCCACCATGCTGCCTATCCCCTTTACACAGATTTCGATTCCGCTCAATTACTGCCTCCACCTCCGTGTCGGTACCTCATACCACAGCTGTGATTAAGCTACCTGTCAAGACACCTGCCCCAAATCTCAAGCAGACAAAGTTAATGATCAGCCGGTGAAGAAGCTGAATATCAAGCAAGCTAAAGACATTTTATGTTGGCCTTAAAAAACCCACACACTAGGTGACAATGAAAAGTAAAACCTTAAATTCACTGTGACGTCACTTCCGATATATATTGACCTTTAGATCATGAAAAAAAACCTGATAGGGACACTACTAGTCGTGTATTTTACATAAAACATAAAGGGCAAATAGGCTAAAGAGGAACTGAAATTTGTCTACTACGTCATTAAGAGAAGCTATCACACCCACAAAGTAAAGTATGAACTGAACAAGTCAAATCATCAAGATGGCTAACCATTTTGTTAATGGTTTTACTTCTTCCTAGTAATACTGTAATTTTTGTCTACTTCCTAATTTAATTTTTATCTTCCCATGTTACACTAAACATATCAGTAGTCCTTCAATCAGGCGACTAAACATTCATGATTCAATATGTATTTAGGCACTTTACAAAAATGCTACCAAAGCAGAAGCAGCTGAAATTAAAGATGATATATTTCTTCAAGACAATTTCATTGTGTATCATGAAAGGTATCCAAACGTGCTCTGTAACTCTTTGCTCTTGCTTACTTTTCTTTTCCAGAAAGTGCTGCTCCCATTCAGCTCAGAGGAGAGGTTGGTGGAAATGTGACCTTTCGCTGCCCAACTGACAAACAAAGGACAATTACATTTTTATACGTACAGCGGGACCAGGAGCAGAAATTTGTTAATGGCTACCATGCAACGAAAAATACATCACAGAGGGCATGGAAGAACACCAGAGTGGATGATGACAAGACAACTATCTACATGCACAGTTTGAACGTCTCACATGGCGGTGACTATAAGTGTCATATCTTGTACAATGACAAGACACTATCCGAAACCGACATACACCTCACTGTCACAGGTGAGCTCCTCACACAGAGTGTGTTAACATTTAAAATGTGTTTGAGTTTTTTTGTTTGTCAGTTTTAGCTTGTTGGGAGTTTATAACACTTTACAACAGTACCTTATGATGGAATAATATACTGAATTAGGCACTGGTGAGACAAAATCTTTTACAGGGTAATAACTTATCGGATATCTGTGCAATCGCAGATGATTGAGCTAAGGCAGAGATTTTAACGACACAAAGGACAAAGTCACCAGAACTGTCTTGAACACAGATGTATATGTACATGCCCTAGCCAGATGAGTCTACAGTAAATCGTTTGAAAACTTTGATTTTACTGCAATTTATATGATATGATATTATGTATGATGTACTTATTGAGGTAAAGGAAACCTTTGTGGCATGTATTCTCCCAGCTCATTTATTCATGGTCAAAGTAGTCTGACAGTGCTCTTTTTTCTCTGTCTCTCTCTTCTAGCCATGTACAGTAAACCTACTGTCACAGTGCACCATAATGAAAACCATCGAGGTAGTTGCCTTGTGACGTGTGCCTCACACGGCGGCTATCCAGGCAGGAAGGTGATGTGGAACATACCAGGGGGTCAGATGTGGACACATGTGAACAGCAGTGAGATGATTGATCCAGGCACCATGTTGGTCAACAGCTCCAGCACTGCCTACTTCAACTGCTCCAATGAAGAGCTGACGTCCCTGAGCTGCTCTGTGGGCGACGTCAGGTCTGACATGTTCTCAGTCTGTGAGTAATAAACTCTATCAATCCGTTGTATACTTTCAAACCCAGGGCAAGTTTTGGGAAGTGTGAAAGGCAACAAAAAGTCCTCAGCATAAATCCCCTTTGATCGCTTCTGTTTAAGGAATATGTGAGGGAATTTTTTTGCATCGTTTTACATCCCGTTAATGTGTGACTTACACAGAAGAGTTTAAAATGTGTGTTTCTGTGAAGAGATTTGAAGCTTAAACAAGACTAAGAGTATACAGCCAAGTCAACGGGTCTGTAAGGATTATGATAGATACAGCTGTGCTTTGAGCTTACATGCTATGCTAATTTTTATACCATGTTCACTGTTGTCTGTACTTAAGTTTCAACCCAAGTATCGGGCTGACCAACGAACTGACATTGCCATGCCTAGAGCCATACTGCTAGCATGTAGCTAGCATAATGCGACAGTGAATTAGCTTGCACTTCAGCCAAATTGCTGCTGGAACACATAGCCTACATTATACATATATATTATATTTTGGCTTATGTTGTTTTTCGTCATCCATTTTAGGTGAACTGTGCTTTAGACTAAACAAATGCAAACATCTTCATTTTCATGTTTTACTTATTGCACTGTGGGTCGGAGAGAAAAGACATAGAATTAATAATAAAGTTGACTAGACTCATTCTTTTGTGTCATAAATAACCTCCAAATATAGTTTAAGTTCCAAGTTTTTGCTTTACTGAGAACAGTTTTCATTGGAACTATTGTAGCCTACATGACATGTGTAGCCTACCTGTCTTTTTTGTATTCACTGTCAAAAAAGCTAAATTCACCTTAAAATAAATAGTGTTCTAATTTAAAGGTACACCTGAGGATTTGCCTCGTTCTGACAGTCCTGCTTGGACAGTAGCAGCCATCTGTGCAGTGGTGGTTGTCAGTATTATGGCGTCATTGCTGCTGTGGTGGAAATGCAGGAAAGGACAGAGAGGTAAGGACAGGTATTAAGTTTGTAACGATACAGCTTTTCTACTCACATTTGCATATATGTAAAAATACAAAGATTAAAGTTTTAATGACTCAGTTAAGGGCAAAAACTCACAGCAGTTCCTATGTTGGTTTCCAGGAGCAGCAGCAGTAGAAGTGAGGCAAATTAATGGATGTGAAGAGTAAGTGGATGTTTACAAATGCCATATACTGTATACCACTTGAAGGGGTATGCATTTTAAAATAACCAAATAACACTTAAAACAAGAGTCACAAACATTAACAAAGGTCCCTCCATGTTCACGACAGGTGTCATATAATGTTTATGATGATGTTATGTCTGACTTATACATAGCCCTTCAAATAAAGTGTTACTGTTCTTTGTAACTCATACGTCATATTAAAATCTTGTAACAACTGACCTTTTTTTTCTCTAGGGAGGTAACAATCCTTAATGAAAACAAAGAAGGGAAAGAGTCTCCTTGAGTTCTGAATTGGAGAAGAGGAATGTGTGATTTTTTTCTCAGACCCTCTCTGAAACTGGAACTGTATGTTACTTATGTACATTACAGTTGTGACTGACGTAACGTACAGAGTCCACAATCGTCGGAGACTCACTGTGGACCACATGCTGTGAACATTCCACTAACACTTGTCACTTTTAGTGTTCGAGGAAGTTGTATCCTGCTACAGATGATGTACAGTGCATCACAAGGACTTCTCCCATTCTTTGTGGTGAGATTGTTGTATACTGGGAAAAAAAAGTATCTGGAGGAAACACTTCCCAGCACTGTGAGCAGTGCAATCAAAGAACTAATACTGGATTTGAACGTTGGTGGAATACATATTTTATTGTTACACTGACCTCTTTAGCAAAAGAGGGATCTGTTACACATACTGAAAAGTTTGCTTTGGGACTGATTCAGTGCAGTTTTAAATACAGTATATTATTGTTGTTGCACTTTTAAATTATAGCCCACCCCAGTCTCAAATATTCAATTGTCTTTGGTGTTTGGCCTTGTGTAGAGTGTCCTTTGTTCCCTTGAAAAGCACTATAAAAATCCAAGCTATAGTTATTATTAATTTGTTATGTCTATTAGAAATTATCAGTAGCAGAAGCTGTGAAAATGTGTGAATACAGGAGAGAATGATGTCAGAATACTATAGCACATGAATGTATTCTCTGCATTATTAGTAAGTCTTCTTCAATAAATTCCAGTATTCTAGGCTTCCCCTGTAAGGTGCAATATTGAATAAAAGGGGGAAAAAGTTTACTATAAATATTTTTATTAAATGTTATTACCGTTACCCTTATGATTAATATTTTGGTCTTCTTTCTTCAATAGCCTACTGACATTTTTTTTCTCAGGGGACTGTTCTCATGTAAAAAGTACTTCTATTTTGCTGACATATTTATTTAACTTTATGTTTGTTTGTTTTTCAATATTACACAGCATATCGTTCACCCTATTTTGGGTAAATTTGGTAAATTCTACCTCCTCCCTCAAAATTACCAAACAAGTGTAACCCCAGCGAAAATTTAACCCACGGTCTTTTTCGGCATGAATATACATCAAGTGACACATTTTTGGGTGATCAACTATTAACAAAGAAATCCCTGCCAGTCGCTAACAGCTAGACACGGCTAGCACTGAATAGCTCGGGGCAGAGCACTAAACTATCCAAAACAAGGTGATTACTAAATGGACTGGAGTTCAGTTCTAGTGAAGTTCAATAGGACGGAATTTGGTAATCGATTTGTTTGGGCTGCCTGTCATAGCTAACTGCTAAGGCTTTGTAAAACAGTCTTTTTGGGTTCGCTAACTACATTGTTGGTGCTTTGTTTTATGTATAGGGACTCTTATCATGCTACTGCAGAGGTTTGTGCAGTATTAGTGGTTAAAAAAAGCTGTTTAGGGGTTAGGGTCTACATAGGCCTATTTGCCATGTAATTCAGCACTGATTGTGGAAAAAATAACATACAAAATGGGGAACACAGGTACGCTCCTAATCAGTGTTAGCCATGTCTGGCTGTTAGCAACTGTCCAGGATTTCTCTGTTACTAGGTGATCACCAAAAAAACTTGTTTTAATGGCTTATATGATGTATATTCATGCCGGAAAAGAAAGTGGGTTCGATTTTCGCCAGATTCACACGTTAAAGGGCTGCTTTTATTTCCTAAATCTGTAATAAATACTCTTGTTGGACGGCTTTTGTAACTTTCGTCTCGTTTATGTGGCATTTATAATCCTGCATCTTATTTTCATTCTTTGATACTGTAATGTAAAATTAATTTGAATTTGAACTTGTTTAATTAAATTCTTATTGTGTTGTTGGAAAAATTACTCTCACTTTTTTACTGACTTCACTATATGCTTGGAATATGGTATTTGAGTGCTTCAGTAGATTATATTTACACAATTTACACAGTTTGAAGATTTGACTGGGGCTTTTAATCACACAAACCAGCAGGTATAGGGCTTAACCCCAATAATTTAGTTTCAGTTGCAATGCCGTTTTATTGCCACTTGATGTCACACTAGCACCACAGGGTCAAGATGAATCTCCTGCTGTCATGGCTGACTGATGTTGTGTGTACTGTAACATCTGAACATTATTTCCATGAACCTCATCACATTTGTGAGCTAGCCTGCAAAAGCAACTTCAGTTCTGCCGGCTTGGGGAATGAAACAATATTTATGCATTGGGCACATGCTGTATCATCAGAGAAATGACCACAATTCTCTTTAACAAGGATGCATGATGTCTCTCTGACCTCAATATGTAGTCACCTGCTGGAAGAGGGATGAGTAGCTCTGCTGTATTGAAGGGGAAGAGAATTGAGAGGAGACGACTAATGTGAAACAGCATCCAAGGATGCTCATGTGAATATATAGGATGTCCTTAAAATCCATCTCTCTTGCTCCTGTTCCCTTTCTCCTTCTTTGCACTTTTTATTCTTTCATAACACAACTCCATTTTTTCTTCCTCGCTTGCTTTCTCTGTCTCATGAGTCAGTGTGACAGGCTGTCAGTCCAGCTCTCTGCCCTGTGTTTACATTGGGCAGCAGAGCAGCACCAGGCTGGTTGCACTTCAGGAATGTAACCCCCAAGGTCCCTGCCCTCTTGGCCCTCCTCCTCCTCCTCCTCTTTTCCCTTCTCCCCACATCTATATCCTCCCCATCTTTTCCTTTCTCTCCTTCATTTGTTTATTCCCTCATTGCATCAACTCACTGCTTCCCCTTCTCACTTTCCTTCTGTTCATTCTTCTGTCATTTTCCCTCCGCTCCTCTCCTCCCTCTAATTATCCTCCCCTCTGGCCCATCAACCCCCCACACAAGCTCCCTCCTTCTCCTCCTGCCACCTTTCTCTTCTTTTTTCTTTTGCACGATTTCTCTCCCCTGAACCTCCACTCCCAATTCTCCCTGGCCTTATTCTATCCCCTCTTTAAAATTCAGAGAGCATTGTCCAACCCCCCCCCCCCATTCCCCTGTCATCAACCCCTAGCCTCCCACTCCTTCCCATCTCCCTGTCCTCCCTCCCTCATTCCTCTGCTGTCTAACCCAAACAAACCAGGGAGGACAAACCTCTGTAGTGGCTGTAGGAGAAACACACCACATGTCAGACTTGGATTAAACATAAACATTAGTCAATTTGAAGTACTGGAGAAGGATATGAGGCGCTTAAGTTCAACATGAGATAGAGCTACTATTAGGAAATCTTAACGCTAAAACTTACCACTGAATATACAGAAATCAAAGCAGAGGAATATACATTTTGGTGTATATTGGCAAATGTATATTCTTTGGAATGGGGCAAGTTTATCAAAAAAAGACTTAAACCTATGGACTGCATAAAAAAACAATTTTAGTGCTGGCAAACTTCGTTTGGGCTACAGGGAATCCTCATTTTCATAATTCATTGAGCCGTAGAAATAAAAGCTGTACATACCTTTAACTATGATGAGTGGCTTGGATTTTATTTGTATGTACTGATGAATGGGGTTGATAAATCCTTAACTAATAATGTGAATACAATTTGAGAACTGGAACACTTTTTTCCCAGATTGGAATTAAGCAGAAAAGAATTAAAGTGTTTATTGGCACAGTCGAGGCAAAGAAAGTACATTCTATAATTTTGAACAATCTATGCACACAGTTCTGTTTTCCAGTGACGCAGGCAGCAGAGTGTGTAATCTCCTGCTAAATGGAGAACCTTTTCAGTCAGAACACACAGTCCTGTGGCATTTCTCAGCAAGCAGCGTGTGACCTCTGCCACACTGTTCTGTGTGGCGTCCATACCAGGGGATTTATAATCAGATTATACTAGTTATGAAAGTCAACTAGATTAGTTTTAGTGCGGGGAGCCAGAGCACAAGGCATCGATTCACAGCAGGAGAGCGGAGCTGATCAGCATGAGGGAGATTGGCCTGTTAACGTTCTTACAATAACGGTAGGCATTTGATTGTCTCTGAATCAGATAGGTGTGTGTAATACAAACTTTTATGTAAATTCTCATAGATTCCTTTTGTAGTTGGGGTAGTTGGAAGAAACTAAATAAGGCAGATGGAGCAGACACAGTGAGGGGCCGAGCAGGTCAGGAGGGCCAGCTCTGGTGCTTCAGCTGAGTGATCATATTGTTGCTGTCACTGCAGAAACGCTCTTCCTGACCTTCAGAGACAGGAGATGTGACCTGGAAGCATTTATCACCTCTGTGCTTTCTGACCCATGACCTGAGGCCTCTGATAGGGGAGAAGAACACTAACCACCAGAGAGAAGAGGAGGAGATAAAGAAGGACAACAGGGAGAGGGGTGACCAATGCTACAACACATAAGTAGTTAAGTGTCATACTAAATTTGCACTATATAACTTTTTGTTACATTGCTTGCAAGGGGAATTTGCACATTTCTGGAACAATAATTGCTTTCTGTACTATATTAGAAGGCGTATAAATATGTTAGAGAGCAGTGTTGACTTTCTGAGTGTGCATCAAGCTCAATATTTCCCTTGGTCTGAAGATGAAAACATTGCTGGTGTGTATTTGTGGAGCCAAAAACCATCAGCAGAGACTTGAAAGAGCTTGAAACGAGTTGGGGGAGAGAGATATTTGCTGGCTTGGGGCCCAATAGAACTATTAACACCTCTCTGTAATGGTGATACACCAAAGGAGTTCTTGGCCAGGGCCTTTTCAACTAGGCTACAAACCAATGCCTTAAGTTGTGTGTGGATGTGTGTGGATGTGTGTGTGTGTGTGTGTGTGTGTGTGTGTGTGTGTGTGTGTGTGTGTGTGTGTGTGTGTGTGTGTGTGTGTGTGTGTGTGTGTGTGTGTGTGTGTGTGTGTGTGTGTGTGTGTGTGTGTGTGTGTGTGTGTGTGTGTGTGTGTGTGTGTGTGTGTGCAGTGTTGATGACCAAAATCTGAGCAGACATCGACTAGAGTCACATCTCCTTTGAATATTTATAGAACAGCTTAAGATGTGACCTTTACTTTGCACAGACACTCTCTCTCTCTCTCTCTCTCTCTCTCTCTCTCTCTCTCTCTCTCTCTCGCTCTCTCTCTCGCACGCACGCACACGCACACACACACACACGCACACACACATGCACACGCACACACACACACACACACACACACACACACACACACACACACACACACACATATTTCAGCTCTGTGATTATAGGACATATACTCCCAAATTCATGCAACAAATTCCTGTCATGGCCTTCACAAACACACACCCACACGCTAATACATAGACACACATAGTATACATAAGATAAAGACAGACTGACCCTGTAAACTTAGGAGATTTTATCTATTGGAAGGGAGGATAGATAGAAACATTAATATTTTTCCATCATATTTCTCTGACAAACTGGAATTAACTTTTTAACCTTATTTTATTAAAGAAATTTAGGAAAAAATGTCAGCTAATCATTTGTTCTAAAAATACTGCACACTACACAGAAGTCTTTTTCACGTCGTTCTTCTTGGTGTCTGACAGAACAGACATGAACCTATTTTGATCAATCCAATTGTTTACACAGTTTGCTAGAGCTCATGTTTTACTCCTTCCATATGTGTGAAAAGTATATTTTCTTTCGTTTTATGTGCATAACCACAGTTATTGTTTACAGGTTAGATTACCTGAGAAAAAAAGTTTCCATTTATGAGCATGTCTGCAGAGGGGGTCACCAAAACATGCAGAACAATCCATCACCCTGGTCAAAGTTCAGCTCCAAGGTGTCTGAATATGAGCCGAACACCACACAATCACCAGATACACACAAACACGCCACATGGGCCTCTGACTGGATGTGTATGAAAGGAGCCAACGAGAAGAACAGAGACCAACATGAGGGATTGGTGATGCCCAGTTGGCTACACATGGTTGGCAGCCTCCTGTTTCTACAGAGGCTGAACATCAAATGCCGTCAAAAGCTCCACAGTACTTTTCTACTGCATGATAACCAAGGATGGATATGTATGTTTCACAGCCTGCTACTGTGAAAATTCCACTACTGTGACCTAATTTGGTTACTGTGACATTTTATATTCCAGAGCCGGAAACTGCATAGACATATATGACAGAGTCTTGGCTTGTTTTGTTTTTTCTTCATGCGCATGATTAAGGATGTCAGTGTAGATTAAAGAGACAGTGTGCTTAATTGGTGATGATACAATGAAAATGGAAGATATTCATAAATCCAATGTACAATAATTGGCCATAACTAAAACTTGGCTTCACATGTTTGATGAAAAATCAACCTCCACAAACTATGTTAGCAGATGTTGATCCATCTTCAACCGCTTGTTCCTATCAGGGTCGCGGGGGGGCTGGAGTCGATCCCAGCTGACATCGGGCTTTAGGCGGGGTACACCCTGGACAGGATGTCAGTCTATCGCAGGGTATGTTAGCAGATGTGCAGTTTAATACTTTAGAAAAAAATGTATTTAGCCACTATATACTAAGAATAAGTAAGTCATGCCACTGAAAATTGATCAAGCTGTTTGGTGTGTGTGTGTGTGTGTGTGTGTGTGTGTGTGTTTGTGTGTGTGTGTGTGTGTGTGTGTGTGTGTGTGTGTGTGTGTGTGTGTGTGTGTGTGTGTGTGTGTGTGTGTGTGTGTGTGTGTGTGTGTGTGTGTGTGTGTGTGTGTGTGTGTGTGTTTGTTTGTTTGTGGATGCATGGAATCTATCACCTCTTGCGATGGCTGTTGCAACAGCTGTGTAACATTTATCCAATTGTTTTCTGCATACTACAGTATATATTTTACATATGAGCTGCTGCAACAAGAAAGAGGTGTAAAGAAGGGAAATTAAAAACAATTAAAATGTTTTAGAATGTTTCTGTGTGTGCCCTGACCCAAGAGCTTCAGATGAAGTGGGCGCAACTGAAACCGAGTAAAGACATGAAGAAAAATGGCTTACATGCTGTGCAAGTCGGGGATACTTGACACCAACAGGTCCCTACGGCAACCTCCACTTAAATTTATCTCTACACCCCAGACGTGGTGAGGGATTTGAGGAGGGACTGGGTGTACAGACTCTAATGTGGCTGTAATACAAACAAATTAAGGTAGTTTATGTACATGTATGTGTTTTTTTATTTTTTTCCTTACTGTATTTACCACAGCAATGACCTGCATATGAGTTTGCATGGGGAAGAGAGAAATAAAGGTGCATGTATATGCATGTGTGTATTTGCGTCTGTGTAATAAGTGACACCTGAGACAGTTAGAAGGTCATTCCTGGAGTCTGGTTGCATAGCTTTGATCATTTTCTTGTCGCCTCAGAAATAGACCAGAAAGGACGGGAAGGGCACAAACTTAGCCTCTTAACATGTGTGTGTGTGTGTGTGTATATGCGTATATGTTTAAATATGTATGTGTATGTGTGTCTCAGGGAAAGTACTTGCACAAAAGCTTGACAGGGAATCTGCGCTTGTTTGTAGTGCACGATCCAGTGTTTGCATGACTGCACTAATGCATTTGCACTCATACCTTTGTTTGGCACTGCTTGCATTAGCTGTGTGAATGTGCATGCAAATGTGAGGACAGTGTGTGTGTGTGTGTGTGTGTGTGTATGTGTGTGTGTGTGTGTGTGTGTGTGTGTGTGTGTGTGTGTGTGTGTGTGTGTGTGTGTGTGTGTGTGTGTGTGTGTGTGTGTGTGTGTGTTTGTGTGTGTGCAGTCATGCAAGTGCAAGAGGTGGTTTAAATTCTTAAGTTGTCAAAACAATCAATTCGAGTTAGAGTTTCAGATCACATTCTGCCCCACAGCAGACAACATTATTACACACTGTTAACTTTCTCAGCTGGTCCGGCCCCTTAGATAACCCATACTACAAGGTATATGGATTTAGGGAGACAGAGAAAGATACTAATGTTTTTGTGAGTGTATGTTTACCTTCATGGATGTCACAGATGCAGGATGAGTTCAGAATAATTAAAATAATACCCATAATTCGGTTCTTATGGTGGTATTTTAACATGTTTTAACAGGTTTACAAAGAGCAGAAGTAGATATTGTGGAAATAGATGCCCTGCTCTGTGTTTGGTTTCTTGAATGATGACTCCAGCAAATCTCATAAGGCAAGGATTCATTCAGTGCAGAGTTTGAATAAGGCCTTAAAGTATTGAGTTTGCCCATAAAGCAGCATGTATGTAGATTGGAAATGACTCACCATACAGGACAAAAACCACAGTGTTAGAAAACCACCCAGCAGGCAAAAAAGATTGGTCTTTTCCTTCAGAAAAACATTTGTGACCAATTTTCTGTCAACATGCAGCTGCACAGAATTGAAATGAGTGGAAAACGCATGACAGATGACATAATTTAGTTAAAGCATTAAAGCTTGAAACCAATCTTTTAAAACAATGGTTTATTCTGAATTTAAAAATACTAAAAAAGTTGATTTGCACCAAATGCTGAGCCAATTTATGCTTTATAATTATATCTCTTGATTTTTCCCTTTTACTCCTCAGTAATATCAGCCTTCAGGCTATGTACCACTGGTTGGCCTTCAAATGTGGAAAGGAAGAGAGTATAATTAACTCAAGTAATGGAGCCGTATAGTCATTCAGACAGGCACAGGCATTGTTTTATAGTCATGTTTCATACACTCTCCAGCCATGTAAGACCACAACTTAATATAAACAACATGGTCTATAAACTGATGTGCTTATCTTTCCAACATACACAAATCTTCTGCACTGCATCTTGCTGATGCTTTAACACAAAACTGAGCCTGACAAGAAGATCTAATATGTCCTAAAATGGACAGTGTACAAACCCGTTTAATTTAGTTAATTACATAATCTTTCCTGTAGCATCAATCTCAGGCAATCTTAGTTTGCTATTTTCTATCCCTATATCGCAACAATTGTGTCTTTTGGTTTATTCTAAATAAGCATTGCAGACTCACTAGCTGCTTGCACGGCTACAGGTTGTTGTTATAATGTCATTTGAGAGAAAGTGAGAAAGGGAGACAGAGAAGGGCTGACATGCATATGTTCAATACCACACCCATCCTGTTATATTCAGGGCCTTTAAAGTTCACCCTATTTATCATGTAGCTACTCCATGCAGACATTTCATTGCATTCCTCTCGCTTGCTGAACACAACTAGCCTTTGAATCAGCTGCCAGTATAAAATTCAAAAATATTTTTAAAAATGTAAGGTTCAAAAAGACAAACGTACAAATCCTTCATGTAGCCCCTTCTGGACGATGAGAAGATAATGTTGTCACTGGCATACACAAGCAGAGATTGTTGAAAAGAATATGAATGTGTTTAAAATGCAATCATGGAAATATTTTTAACGCTGACAGTCCCTTCTTAAAGTGATGCTGGTTTCTAATCTGTGCAAAGCAACAGCAGTAAATTGTGCATAGCAATAAGTCACCAAATGTTTCACCAGATATGAGGTCCAGGGTAATGGGAAAGAGAAGATTGATGCTACCTCTGTACGTTGTTCAGCACAAAGTTTCAACCAAACATGGTTACTGTCAGTGCTAACCTTTGCTCGATGAGGACTTTTGTCTTCTTTGGAGCCGCTACACAGAAACGTTGATGCCTGTTTGAATAAATGCCCAGAAAAAAAAAGGAGTATCCTTGTTTGAAACACAGAGACCATGTTTGGTTGCATTTCAAAATGCTGAGGGGCCCACAGGCACCATCAATCCATTATAAAGGTATTGCAGCATCTCATCTTTCTCAGAGCAGAACAGAGCATCAAGGGGGTTTGAGGGGGTGGAGGGACGCATGCTTGGCTGACTCGCCCAACAGTTCCATTGAGGCAAATCTCTGGAAGCAGAAAAGACATTGTTAAAGTGCGTCACCATGGGACACAGCTCAGCCTCACCTTCCTGTTTCACAACCCAGAAAATAGCTGAGAAAGACGTATCACAGAAACAAATGCACCCAAACATGCAGACATGCACTCTGAGGCCAGAGGGGAAAAAACAAACACTGAACACACAGACACACACTCACACTCACAAGGGACTGGGTGTAAATCAAAAGCATGTTGTATGCAAACAGACCAGGGGAAATCAGAAGCCCTAAGGATGGGGAGGAAGATTGTGATCAAAACAGAGAATTTATAACGAGAGAGTGGGGAATATCTGCATTTTGTGTCTACTCTAAATCAGAATGTTTTGTTGCTCCTGTGAGACATTTTCCACCCACATCTGTGAACAGGAACAAGTCTGAAAAAAAAGTAACTCAATATTTAACATCCCAATTTCTTTACTTCATAGACTCACATTGTGAATGTACTGTAGTATGCAAGATGGTTTCACAAGTGGAAAGCAATATAACAAGAAGCCAGAACTGGGAGTAAGACAAATGCACAGATTCTGAACACTATTGGACATTAGTACTGTGTTGAAGGTTTTTGATACAACAGCCCTGTCCATATTGAGCGTGCGGTGCCTCTGTTGTGTAAATCTAACAAGACTGATATCACTGCCAGCACTGTGAACAATATTATCTTAATTCTAAACGTTTCATTTATAGTAATGTTCCTGATGGGGTCAACAACAAGAATACTACTACTACCAACATCCCCCCCTTTTTTCATAAAAAAAATTTATGTTAAAAAATAGTTCTAATTTCGGACACACACACACACACACACACACACACACACACACACACACACACACACACACACACACACACACACACACACATACACACACTTCTCTCCTTTATGCCATCAATTTGTTGTCAGTTATTGATCCTGTATTGTCAGAGGGAGTAGCGATGCCTTGACGTTTGGATATTGAGATACATCAAATATACATCAAAAGGCTTTATTGATTTGAAGACTTTCAAGGGAGATGGAGAGGAAAAAAACAAATAAACAAGTTCTTAGCATGATCCACATATACTGTAGCTTCTAGCAAAAGATACTGTGTCTACTGTCTGTAATACATTATAACTTTATTCACAAACCCCAGAAAAACACTGTAGTAAAAATTTCTAGTTTTAAGACATGTTTTTTTTTGTTTTTCTTGTTGTGATATGTTGTCTTGGTGTTCTGGCTAGCATTTATGGTGTGCTTTGTTAAAAAATGTCCACTGTAACACTATTTAAGCGTTGGAATCTTTTATAACCACATGCTGTTATTGTGGGGAGGGAGCTCTGTTTGGCAAACGCAAATGCCCAAAGAGCCAGAATGTGAACTACCTGGCAGTGTAAAATCGAACAGATAAGAAGCAATTCTATGAAATCAGTAGACATGTGCACATAATAGACAGTAAAGTAGTTCATGTGGAAGAGGACATAGATTCCCTTTTAAACACAGACATTCATTCAGTTGCAACTGATGGAGAGAGCATGTGTTGTGTAGCTAGTCACCAAAAGCCAATCTTACACAGAAGCTTTATAAATCCACAAAATGACCGGCATACTGCTGGGCCAGGAAAAAACTGCTCAAGATACTGCAAAAGCCAAGACATATTTTTACGTTTTCAAAAATATTGTAGAATGATGCCAAATTATATTCATAAGAACATAGCACTCGTCCAGAATTTGACAGAAACCAACGGCTGTCTTCTGTCTCCATTCATGCCATTTTTCAAAACTGTAACACTGCATGGGATAATGAGAATGTTACATGATCTGGCTGGATCTAGAGGCTGAGCCAAACCACTGAGAACGCATTGTCAAATATCAAAAATATTTGTTGTCAATCAAAAACAAAACAGTTTTCTTCCCCAAACACACAAGATCCAGTGTGAGGTTACTGTGGGCGACCGCTGTTTTTCTAAAAATCATTTCACAAAACCAAAAAATGGCTCAGAGCTGGAAAGTTAAACGGATGAAAACCTGATCTCAGAATCAGAATGACAGTCAGTCTTTCATGTTGTTTTTGGCGGTGCTCCTTAATAATAAGGAATAAATTGACTTGGGAGCAGACCCAACTCTGTCTGTCCGCCCCCCTGTCTATCCAAACTGCCCTCCTCCTACAATTACCCCCTCCTTCCCGGCTCCCCCTCCCAGGCAACCCCTTTGCCCTCTTGTATCCGGCCATTTAGCGTGACAATCCATTATTTTGACGGCTCCCAGAGAAAGAAAGAGAGAGACAAAGAGACAGAAAGGCGGGGGGTACTTTGACTTTCAGACATGGGCCCCAATTTTTTTCTCTTCTTCCTTCATCCTTGCCTTCGTCTTCATACGTCCTCCCTTTATCTCTTCTTCATCTATTCCTATTTTACCCCTTCTCTCCTTTTATTTAGAGTGCCTCCCACCTCACTTATGTTCCTCTCCCATCTCCGCTCTCACCCTCTTACTCCCAATGGCTTTTTCTTTCCTTCCCGCTTCCTCTCCCTACAGATCCACTTTACCCCCCTTAACTCTAGCCTCTGCAACCACTCTACAACCCTCCAACTTTTTGCTCTGTTTTGCTTTGTTGCTGGCAGCCTTTAGGGAACCTGATAAGGCCTATACAAAAGGAGGAGCTGTGGTGTAAAATGTCTGAAGTCGACCCCCTCCAAACAACCTCCAGTTATATATCAACTGTTCAGCCACCCCTCCCCACCCAAACATTTCCCCCAATCAGCCTTCTCGAACCCTGACATCATAGGAACTGTCCACCTCCAATTCCTGACAACTCCAACAGCATCTCTGCCACAACTACGCCAGATTTTTTCCAACCCAGTCCCAGCCTGACACACTCTGCATGGGCATCCCAAAATGCCATTAAAGTAACACCTCTATGCTCAGCATCCTCTACCACAGACCTCATGGCCTGTTGCAAACCAAAGACAACCAAGTTATTTTACTTAAGATAACTCTTACTTAAGATTACTCTTGTTGTGCATGAAGCATGCTCTGGTTAGTGGTGTCTGGATTTATAAAAAACATGTAAGTGGTCATAAAACACATAAGTAAAATGGTTTCCATGTTACAGTGGAAGTAAAATGACACACAATGTCAAAACAGGATTTCTTTGGTAGAAAGTAGTTCCAATGAAAGCAGGTCAAAGCAAGGTCAGTTGATTATCCAGAGTAACAAGGACGCCATTTCTGGAAAGGCATGATGCTAATAAAATAGTTTAATGAAATTTTGGTAGCATAAAAAAAATGCCATTTCATTTACCCCATTTGCACAGGCAGACATTTTAGAGATATCTCGCAACTCGGGAATACACAGCCAAAGCTATCTGCATGGGTAGATACCACTGCTGTAGGCATTTGGGTGAACAAACCCTTAAATTCCCCCTCCACTCAAAAATGTGTTTATTTTTATGTCCCCTAAAATGTCTCACATTGATTGTACTGATTTGTATCTATGCACATTTTGCCACTAGGGGTGTTTTCACATACTGCTTTAGTTGGTACGTCACTAATCCATAAACCAATCACCGTCTAATGTGTGACACACTATTTGAGGAAAGACTTCAAGACAACACTGGCAAAGAAACCTGAAACCTCCAGCACAGAGCAGAATGTCACTACAGAGAGAAAACCACTGCCATCATAGCTGTCAGCCACTGATGGTTGATGGAGCTAACATGCTAACAAACAACAGAAACTAATAAAAGACTACACCTACCATTTTGATATGTCTCAGTCGCCAATTAAGTGCATTCTCCTCACCTCAATATGGGAAGCGGGGTTCACGACATGACACCATTACTTAGTTGCAAATTGCTAACGTCAGCTCCATGGGCAGGTAGCATGGGCTCCGCGTCTGTCATCTACCTGCGAGGCACCCTTAGTTGGCCCTCCGCCCGCAAGGCTCAGCAAAATGGCCATCCACCCAGGTGGCTCCGCTGTCCCACCACTTCTTTTCTGAAGTGGTCTCAAACATGTTGGCCTATGACTAAATCTCTCCAATGTCTTTAGATGTTGGGCAGATTTCACTTCAGGTCTGCTTGTTGGTAAAAGATGAATGCAGTCACTGAAGAGTCTCGATCTAGGGTGAGCCGGACACAAGCAGCAGTGGTGGGCGGGACGAGAAGAAATTCTCAGTGAGGGAGAATGAGTAGATGTGCTTCCATCCTCTTCTCTGGGTTTTAAACCATGTAAAAATATTCACAGAATAGACGTTTTTACATAATTTGAAACATGTCTGGAGTGGGACTCTAAATATGCTGTGAGTGAACAACAAACAAACACCCTAAGTATTTATCCATTAAACATCTTCGACATGTAAACATGTGGCAGAAAGTGAGTGACTGAAGGCTGTACCATCAGTGTATGAATGTCTGTGTGAAAGGGTGAATGTGACATGTAGTGTAAAGCCCTTTGAGTGGTCAGAAGACTAGAAAGGTGCTATATAAAGAGATAATGAAGGACAATAGTAAAAACATTTGCCATATAAAATGTGTCTTAACAGGAGAATGAGAACAGTTGACAAATACTGTTCATTAATAAACACTGCTTACAACTACATTATAGTGTGTTATAAACCATTTAATTAATGTTTGGTTAGTGCTTATGAATGCTAAATAGCTGGGGTTGAAGTTAAGTGTTACTTGAAAGTACAGTATATGTGGAGTTTAAAGATCAGGACCTTAACACATAGTCTCATGACCTTCGGACAATGATGTGGGAATGAAGCATAAGAAAAAGAAGGAACGAAAAAAGTTAAGAATCTGTTCCTTTCCTGTTCTCACTACTCATATAAAACAGACAACCCCCCAAACTCTTACGCTATTTCCCCATGGAGTCTGTAAAATGTGTGTCAGGGCCTTAGAAGTGTGGCCAAGGCAAACACCTGGCACAGCGCTGCGATCTGCTACATTTCACCTTCTACCGCAGAAATATGCACACAGGGAGTTCATACGCACAGACATAAACTCACACTGCAGTGCAGTCTCAGTTTCAGACAGTGCTTGTGCACATTATCACACACAGCAGATGCTGGTGAATAGTCACATACACACACGTGCAGGCGCATACAGACGCAGGCAAACAGTTGCTTTAACGGAGGGAGAAACAAGTGAATAGAGGGCTTCACCCTCCTTCTCTCTTTCTGTCTCTCTCCCTGGTGGTGTGTCATGTTTCGAGGGGATAATGGGTGTCACGGTGAGACCCCTTTGGTCTCAGCGCTCTGGGGGACTCTAATGACACGCACACACACAAATGCGCGCACATACACACATTCAACCATGTGAGCACAAGCAACTCATTCTCTGGACCATGGGAACCACAGATGACTCTCCACTGCTCTCACCTTTCTCTACCTCCGTCAGTTTCTTTCTTTTTCTCCTTCACTTTCTCTTTCCTCCTCCTCTGCTTTTATCCCATACACACATTCATCTGCCTCAGTTTTGAACCACTGTTCCCTTGGGTGATCAAACAAGTAGCTCACTATTCAAGTCTCTCTGTTTCTTTTTGCCTCGCTTTGCTTCTAACCTTCAGCTTCTTTCAACATCAAGTCCAAATTAAATATAGGCATTTTTGGATCACTGCGCAACAACTGTAGAAATAAATCTGAATAACCCATGAGTCAGACACTCCCCTTTTGTGAACTTGTGATGTCTTGACACCATAAGGCAGAATGAATTGCCATTTTCCAACATTATAAATTGTATCTATTTTTTGCTGTTTTTGATGTCATTTGTCAGTTATAATAATATTGTACAACCACAAGTTAATTGGTGAGATCCAAAGCTACAGCCAAGAGCCTGATAGCTTCATCGTTTTATGTACTGGACTATTTCTTGGTCTGGAAATAGTCTTACGCTGGTTGCATTGGATGCACATAACCCCCCATAAAACCCCAACATGTGGATGTCAGAATTCAGTTTTGGAGTGGTGAAATAAAGAGATATAAAGGTATTAATTATTGAGTTTTAGACATTGTAGATGGTAAATTCTTGTTATCTTTGGACGGAGCTAGCTATTGCCCCTTGTTTCCCATATTTAAGCTAAGGCAGCGTCATGATTAATATTCTTGTTAAGTGTATTTCCAAAAATGTTGAACTATTCCTTTGACCACTTTCTACTTTACTTTACTTTGGTTAAGTCAATGTTATCATAACCGATTGAAACAATGGTCAAAGCTAACTGCCAGGCATTTTTCGTTGTATTGCACTATACAATGACGAATAAAGTACTGATCTTTTTTTCATAATATTATCCTTTAAAGATTTCTTCATTATGCAAATTCCACAAATCAAGACATTCAGTGATGTTGAAGTCCATTTTGATTTAAAAACTCACTCATTTGAAATTGAGGCTGTGTGACTTTCATGACCCGTTTCATTTTTATACATTTATTACATCCAGTGAAAGAGGCACAATTACATTCAGGCTTGAAGGGTTTCATTCAACAACATCCAAATGAGACTTTCATTGCAGCAGCCCCATTCAGGATGACAGATACTTGATAAACTACCATGACCTACACCTGTATTAACTTTCATGTATTATATTACTTATCCTCTTTCTCTTCCTTTCTAATAAGACGGGCAAGAGGACAACTACTCACAGCCACAAGGCAAAGAGAGAGAGAGGGATGAAATGAGGAGAGGGGGCGGAGTATGCCTGCAGATATAACGTGTGAGGGTTAGGCTGTCTTCTCCTGCTTCGTCTCCTCCACCTCCTCTCCTCCCTCAGGCTCCTGGGGGGTTAATATGTGTGTGTGATGAAATATAAATGTGCACTTTAAGTGTGTGCACAGTATAAACTTGTTTTTATAGCTTTCTGTTTATCTTTAATGCTGTTAGTAATTACTGTCATTTTCCTGTATGTGAGTGAAATGTAAGCCATTAAAAGCCTCTCGTGTTTCACCTCCCAGACACCTTGGCCAGGTGAACCTAAGCCTCAGCCAATCACAAGAAGGAATTACGACAAACTCCGCTAATCCACCCCACCTCACTTCAACTGTCGCCAGTTGAAGTCATCCTTGTGATGCAGGCTACAGGTTTCTGTCTTACATTCTTGACGGATGTAAGTATACAGGGTATCCTGAAAAAATGAATACACACTTCAAATAATTGTTAAAGCCCCTAAACACCCACACAGATGTTTTCAGTTATTCCGGCTGATAAAACCTCTGCTTGGGTTGAAGGTGGGCGGGGCTTTGATTAGAATTCTTTTTTTATTATTATTTGGCAGTTTTTCAAGCCTATATTATATAGGACAGACAGTAAATGTGGTGAGAGAGAGAGGGGAGACATTCAGAAAAGGGAAAAGAGTCGAACCCCCAGCCACTGCCTCGAGGACCTTCAGCCTCTTTACATGGGGCAGCTGCTCTAACCACTGTGCCCTCGGCCAGCCCAATAAGAATTTGATGGGAATTTATGAGGTCATAAATGTCCGTCAACCACTAAGAATGATAAAGGTGTACTTTGTCCCACCTTAACAGGTAAAACAAAGCTAAGAGGAGACTCGGGAGGATGTCAATCAATCACAGTATACACACCCACACAGTCCCGAGAAGACGTCTAATCAACCGGAATAACTGAAAATACCTATGTGGGTGTTCAGAGGCTTTAAGTAGGTTTTATTAAAATGTATTTAATTTTCAAAATGTAATAGAATTTACAAACATCATTTTATTGTTTTGTCACCCCCTGTTCTGGTCCAGACACTGCTGACAACGCAAAGCAATGGAATCGCACACATCACGAAACAATTCCTGTGGTATTTGCGTGCATTCACGTTCAATGGCTGCTCTCAATTCAGCTACTGTTGCAGGTCTCCTAGTATAGAGTATATATAGTAGATATATATACATACATTGAGTTATCAGCTGCTAAAGTGTGTATACATTTTTTGGGACACCCTGTATATGGCTCTTAATCTCTTAATTTGGGAGAATCATACTTTCTCTGGTTTGTTATTAAGGAACTAATTGTGAATTCCCCAGTAAAAACTCAGTGACTATTAAATAATCATGAAGTAATGAGAGATTACTTTTTAATATGATGTATTACTTTACAACCTGTTCTCATGCCCAACTCGTCACGTACAGCCACAGTCCCGGAATTTTCTCCTATGTTTTTGTTTCAAATGTCTCTCTGGACATCTATATCAATAAATGGCATATTTTTTTCTCATTCAGAGAGACACAAAAGAGGAGGCAGTGGAGGAACTGAGACCAATATTAAGAAAAAGAGATGGAAAAAATAGATAGAACAAAAAGTAGAAGGACAAGGAGCCGAAGAAAGCAATTTTGTGTCAAAATATGGCACAGATTCTGTGCTGAATTTTCACATTCTTGTCTCTTATGTAATAATATACCAACCTTTACTGTAACAGCCAAATTTCAAGCCTACAGGGGTTGAGTTTTACTGTAAGGAGTAATTAGCACCATGCAGGCAAATGGTTTAGTGAGTCATGTCTTTTCATTGTTTTTTTTTCAGCCACTACACACATTTCTCCTTTCACACAATTACGTATTAAATGATTACCACACTGGTATTGATACCTTAACAGTGTTTATGGCATAGTGTCAATGTCACTCAAATCTGTTTCTCACTGCTCTGTATGTGTATAGTGTGTGTGTGTGTGTGTGTGTGTGTGTGTGTGTGTGTGTGTGTGTGTGTGTGTGTGTGTGTGTGTGTGTGTGTGTGTGTGTGTGTGTCTGTGTGTGTGTGTGTCTGTGTGTGTGTGTGTCTGTGTGTGTGTCTGTGTGTGTATTCACCCTAGCAACGGTTGTTTCATGTGCCAAACAAACCGAGTTGTTATCTTATAACCCTATGTCTTTTAATCTAAGCACTGGTGTGTGACTGGACATGTTCACACTTCTCCCCTTAAATGCTCTCACTCTATGATCACATCATGATGACTTAACCGTGGAAGCTCATCCAAAAGTCACACAGAGATGCAACACGCTAAATATTTAGCATGGCAACATTCGTTTCAAAAGCAAGCTTTCACTTAAACTGGCCAAGGAAAGGTTTTATATACAGCAAAAACACGGTCATGATCCTGTTTACATATGACACATCTTGTCATATTTTAAATGTCAAGACTCAAACTGTTCACACATAATGTGTATTGTGTTAATAGAGTATGTTTATAGAGGGTGAGCGGTCTAAACAGATGTAGCTGCACAGCTTTCTGTTCTTCTTCTTTAAATAGTCAACAGGAATTAATTGCATGTTTTTCTAAATAAAAAAGCCTCTCTTCATCAGTGATGTCATACACTCCTGTCCTACACTGCTCCTGACACACTAGCCATGGTGTCATGTCTATAAAATACAACAGCCGCACATTGCCAACCCCTGGAAGCAAGCATCAGTGCCGAACATTTGACAGACATGAGTTACGTAAGCCGATGTTCTGTTTAAAGTGGAAAAGATATAATTTAAAACTTGACACGTAGTGTGTGAACACAGCGAGAATGATGCTGTTGCTCCTTAGTTCTTAGTCAACACAGATTTTATTTTTCTACTCGTCTCCATAGAAGCTGAGGT
This sequence comes from Echiichthys vipera, assembly GCF_963691815.1. Lineage (NCBI taxonomy): Eukaryota > Metazoa > Chordata > Actinopteri > Perciformes > Trachinidae > Echiichthys > Echiichthys vipera. The sequence continues at coordinate 13,175,793 of NC_139830.1, read as the reverse complement.
CATTTCTTTTTTACCTTTGTTGTCTTGAATTGTTCCTGATAGCCCTGAGATTATAGGACAAAACTCTTTTTAAGTGCTTTCTAATGTCAGCAGGCAAACTCTACGCCACTCCCAATGCAACCATGACATCAGCCATGACAACCATGACTTCCCTTTTTTTGGGCTTACACAGACTTGTATGCATACACACACCTACGGTAAGCACTGATCAGTGTATGCGTACATTACGCATTACATATTCCTACACGTTTAACCAACCACCTTTGCTAACCAAGCTCTCGGCCTGGCTTGAGAGAGTCTGGGGGAATAATTTCAAAGCACAACAATGATAGAAAACAAATTGGACATACTGTATATGGAAAAACATATAGATGGTGGTCAAACACAAATTGGCTCAGGGTGGCCCTTCTCCCATTTTATCCCAAAGTATTTTACTTTACTATGGGAGTTACAGTGTGGGCGCCCCTTCGCTTCTATCTTTCTCCCTCTGCTTTAACTCCACGTCAACCCTTCAATCATCCTCTCCCACAGCCTCACCCCTAACGGACCAGGACCTGTTGACCTGCCCACTGACCCCTCTGCTGATCACCAGCCCCCCACTGTATGTTGCCACGGTGAGGCCTGAGGATTAGTCGCTATGGAAACAGTAGCCACTCTCGTCCTTTTGCTTTTGTTCTTTTAGATCTCAGAGTAGCAGCGAGTATTTAACTTTGTAGTTTGAGAGACGCAACTTTGAGTTATTGGGAAAAGGAATGCTAGTATAAGTGTATGTGTGTCTGTGCTCGCATGTGTGTATAGGACAGGGGAGTATGGAGGGGTAACCCATGACCCCTGGATTCTTGTAGTCCCACTAGCAGCCTAATCATTCCCAGCAGAAATAATTGGAACACTAATAGATCACACACACACACACACACACACACACACACACACACACACACACACACACACACACACACACACACACACACACACACACACACACACACACACACACACACTTCAGCTCTGTGAAATTCCTGTCATGGCCTTCACAAGCACACACCCACACACTAATACATAGACACATAAGATAAAGACAGACTGACCCTGTAAACTTGGGAGATTTTATCTATTGGAAGGGAGGGTAGATAGGAACATTAATATTTTTCCATCATATTTCTCTGACAAACTGGGATTAACTTTTGAACCTTTTTTTTTTAAAGAACTCTCAGGAAAAAATGTCAGTTGTCAGCAAATCATTATTTGTAAAATGATTGCACACTACACAGAAGGTGTTCTTCTTGGTGTCTGACAGAATAGACATGCACCTATTTTAATCAATCCAGTTGTTTACACAGTTTGCTACAGCTCATGTTTTACTCCTTCCATATGTGTGAAAAGTCAGTTTTCTTCCGTTTTATTTGCATAACCACAGTTATTATTTATTAGATTACCTGAGGAAAAAAGTTTCCATTTGTGAGCATGTCTACACTAGAGGGGGTCACCAAAACATGCAGAACAATCCATCACCCCGGTCAAAGTTCAGCTCTAAGGTGTCTTAATATGAGCTGAACACCACACCATCACCAGATACACACAAACACGCCATGTGCCCATGCATGCACTAAATTAACAAAGGTAACAAAGAGGGGCCAAGGAGTCTCTATGTAAGCTATAAGTGGAGGCACACAAATATGACTGACTGCCCATGTCTTGTTTTCAGCTACTTATGAGGCCTATGGAGAGGGGGCGTGACTATGGGTAAACAAAGGGCTTTGAGTGGAGGTGAGATGCAAAGTGAACTTGGATTAGTTTAGCTTGGATTAAGAAACTCTTGCACAGACCTTGCACTGAAGTACAACCATAATGGAGGTCAAACATTGTGTAAAGAAACGTCTGAATGTTGACACCATTACAGGACATTTGTGTCAAGCAACTATCAGAATAACCACTGGATGAGGGACAAACTTTAGCCCCATTCACACACACTGCAAACTTAAACAACGGTATACAGTACTGGGCTGTGTGTCAAATGTCAGAATCAGTTGGATTGGACATCAGGTGGACTTTACCCTGCAAGCCCCTTAGTACAAATTGTAGGTTATGCCTAATTGAGCCCATGTGTAAATAGAGCTGGAAGTTGTGCGGAGAATTCACAGTGAGTGGGCGTGTTGATGATGTTTCTATCATGCGTCTCGTGCTAAACTGGAAGAAAACAAACATCTGAGGGCGGGAAAGGTGAGATGACGAGATTCTGGAACTTCTGACGGTAACTTCTTCTTTGACTTTTGCGCGCCTTGTGCCGACGCCAAAATTGTCAAATAAATTCTAGGAATGGCAAGAGACTGTTTATGACCAAATTATGATCCAGCTACCTTAGACAGCGGTGTAATGAGCTTCATGTCCTGCCTGCACTCCTTACCTAGGCACTGTACCCACTAAGTGATAACAAAACATGGACAAAACATGGACAACCTCCCGTTGTGTGCTACGTGTGTGCGTGAGTTCACAAAAAACTTTTTACAACTACACCAGTAACCGATTAACAGCTTGAAAAATGGAAGAGAACAGAGCCAGTGCAAGAGGACAAAGACTTACAACTTAAAGAGAGTTGCAGTGCCGTGTTACACAACCTCTGAACAGTGACAGGATGGCTGCTGGGAAAAGCGTGGAAAGTTTTTTAATTTTTTTTTACAAAATGCACATATGGTATGTAGCAGAGGAATAAAATACATAAAATATAGTCTCCAGTCACCATCTGGGAAATCTCTTTAACTTAGTTCATTCTGTAGCAAAACAAGGGGAAAGAGGAAGTGAGAAAAACAAAAGAAAAAACAAAGTGTGAGGTCAAAGGTTTTAACTGGCCAGTGGCAGGAGTCAAAGGTTAAAGCCAGACTGCATCCTGTCAACAAATGGCTGAGGGACAGCGCAGACAGTGTAGGAAAACCATCCTCTGGTATTGTTGTGCAGAAAACTATATTGTATTATCTTCTGTGCAGGGCTCTCTGTTCCTTATATATATAACTTCACTATAAAGAGCTATAACCAAAAATCTATTGTCATTTTAAAAGCAACAAACAACTATGTCTCAAACCTGCTTCCTCCTCGGGTTTAACACAGGTCTGACAGTACTTAGCTGGGGTATAACAAGGGAAAATGCAAGTTACTATAGTAACTAGTGGATCATTAATAGGGTTATTATTTGGTTCTGTAGTTAAGCTCTCATACAGTACACTTAACTGTTAGGAGCCCAGAAGGAGACAAAATAAGGAAAAGATATAGTGTCTGCATTGTGTTCTGTGTTGAATATTCACTATTGCAGCAGGCTTTACCCATACATACAATTATAGGTCTGGTAACACCCAATGGTTTAGCGGTGATGTACGTGACTACCCCTGTGGACCTGGGCCCTGACAATAACAAGGTATTTTTCCAGTACTCTGGGTAGCCAAATGTTTAGCCAAATGTGGGTGGAACACCTGTTTAAGTATCCCATGTTGCACAGGGATACTAAAACTAAACAAAAACACAACAAAACCCGATATGTATTTTTATCCTGTATGGTTTGAGCATTGTGTCGTTTTAAATTGTTTGAATATATATGTAAGTAGATCCGCCATTCCTTCATTGCACCCATGTAAAACAATAAATAGATGTTGATGAATAAACTGTTTGTGTAAGCAGTTTCATTGAGGAGGTTTCTAGGGAATTTCAAAGACAGATGTACCACAAGAGGGCTCTGTGTCTGTCACAGAAAGAGGACACACACACACACACACACACACACACACACACACACACACACACACACACACACACACACACACACACACACACACACACACACACACTGACACACACTCTCTCTCTCTCTCTCTCTCTCTCTCTCTCTCTCTCTCTCTCTCTCTCTCTCTCTCTCTCTCTCTCTCTCTCTACAATGCATTCAGGAGCTTTTCTCATCAAACACATGTAATGCCAGCTGAACAAAAGGCCCGACTAATCAACTCGGAGGTAGGTGTCCCTTTGTGCACGGTGAGGTTGGATCCAAGTTGCTAATAGAGTGCCAGAAATCACGGGATTAACATGACAGAGACCTCCTCTGATCCTCAAAGAAAGACCAGATAAGAAAGTATTAATCCTCAAACAGCTGACATTAAACCAGGCCGTGTTACTACAGAGATGTTACATTTGTGTTAGCCATGTGTCGGCAACATTTTGGGTTTAAAATGGGGGCACCCACTTTTTACCTGTCATACCACAGAGTTGACAAGGTAGTTTAACAGAGACCATGCACATTGGTCAACATCACTACAACTGTGGCAGTGTTATCTAAGTGGCTAAAGTTAAACTCTCGCTTCTTGCCCGGTAAATTATCAATTGAACATGTCGATACAGAACATTTGATGGCAGATGAAACATTGAGCAGAAAAACAAATGATTCAGTAGGATAAACAAACAAGCATAGCAATACAAAGAAATTCAGAGCATATTTGTGTGTAATCATACTGCTTTTTTGCCACTATAAATAACTGACTAGGATTTTGTCACTTACTTCCCTTTACAGCTTATAATATACACAAATAAATCTAACAAAGTGCACCTGGTCAACACAATCAAGTGACATCACTTTGAAAACATTACCTACATGTATTATTACTAATTATCTTTTGATTACATAGACAAACATAGAAAAAGTTCCTCAGAGAAATTTGCTTATGGCCTCAATACACTCTGAGATCATATAATGTGTGTTGTACTCAACATGCACTTATGGGAAGTCGGCTGGTTTTAGATCATCTTTATCTTCTTTGTAACAATGTCTACATTTTTGTGCGACACTGGATCTCAGCATTTTGGAATAAGACGCAGAATGGTCAGCCTTGTTTTAGGCGATTACAAGCTGAAAAAGCAATAGAGGGCCAAAGAGAGAGGGAGACAGAGAGAGCGATAGGGAAAGAAAGTGAGTGAGCCAGAGAAAGTAAAAGACGACAGAAAGCAAGGCAGCGGTCCTATTTTTATTGGACTGTTTCTGGAAGCAACAAATGTTCCCTTAACTTTACAGGGGGAACAGTCTCCCACAAAGATTTTTACAGACTATAGAAAAGAGGAGAGGAGAGGAGAGGAGAGGAGCGGAGAGGAGCGGAGAGGAGCGGAGCGGTGAGAAGAGGAGAGCTGTCCATATGGTTGTTTAGCCGGTACACTTCTGAAAGCTGACAGAGAGTGTTTCACAGCTATGTCATGGAAATTAGCAGTAGCCCAGCATATGACTCTCCCAGCATTGATTTGTTACCATAACAAGGGACTCATTAGGCTAAACATTTCATTGTATAAAGCTTTCCATGTTGTGTAGCTGTGTGGCCTGCTGATGACAGAGGCCATTTTGCAGTTTAATGGCACAGGCTGAGACAATATGCAGTAGCAGCTGCATAACCAGTGGAACAACACAGGCAAAAAGATGATGGTGCACCCCTCAGGAGTATTCAGAACATTTACACAGGCAAGACTGCTCATAGTGACATTTTGTGAAAAATTTCCCATCTCCTTAAAGGTCAGGGGGCAAGTGTGTTTCTCTACTGTCTTTCCCCCTTCTCTTCACAGCTCGTCCCTCATTCCTCCAATGGCGAGTTCCCCAGGGGACAGGTGTGTCGCTCCTCTCATTCCTCTCTACAACCCCCCCACCCCACCCCCACCCCACCTTCGGGCAAAGGGACAGGTGTGGGGTGTTCTGGCCTTGCTGTGACCTCCTTACCTGGGGGGTAGTCGGGGGTCTCGTCCTCGAGCCATTATTTTCTTCCTGCAGCTATAGGCCTGCTTTCCACCTGCTCCAGCCCCACCTGCTTCTAAGGAAGGCGTTTGGGTCTGGATATAGAGGGGGGGTTTGGGAGACAGGACAAATGAAAAGGAGTCAAACATCTCCCAGAGTGAATGTGTGTGAGTGAATAACAGAGCAAAGAGTCAGAGAGAGTGGGGCAGACATGTGATACGCCACAGCCCACCAGTTTTCTTTGTTCTTGCCCTCCCGCAACTGACAGACAGGACAATAGCACCTGGCAAAGCTCCTTCTCTCTCTCTATCGCTCCTCCCCTCCTTTTCTCTCCGCATTCTCCTCATCTCTCATCCTCCCGCTCCATTCATCTCCATGTGGCACCCTTGCACACGACGGAAGTTTTAAATATAGCCAACAAAAACCTCATAATCATGTGTTTTGGTAATTATGCGCTGGTATGACTTTCACCCCGAGTTTCCACTCTTATCTCGGTGCCTCGAGCAAACACAAGGGCCTAACTGTGAACCATGGGAAAAAAGGGAAAAAAGAGCGGAGAGGGTTCATGAGCAAAAATATTCCTCTCTGAATCTGAAGTCTCCACTCCGCTATTTCCACCACCTTGTTTGCTTTTCAGTCTTTGAATGGGTACGCATCTGTGTCAGTTGTTTGCATTTATTAGCTGCTGAGTAGTGTGGCAGTGGAAGTAGAGCTGAGTTTTGTCATATTTGTACGTGTTTGATTTACTGTTCAAATTGGGTCTGCAACTAACAATCATTCAAAAAAAGCAATGAATCAATTAACTATTGAAATTTCACAAAAAGTGTCATAGTCATATACAGTATGAAAAAGAAAGCAGAACATTCTGAAAACTGAGAAGCTGTAACTTGTAAATATTTCGCTTTTTTCTGGGTAAATTAATCAAATGATTAAACAGATTGGTTTACTTTAAATCATCTTATCATGCAATTGTAAAACCTAACTCAACTAACTTCAAGTTATGAATGACTTGGCTAACAACGTGGTTAGAAAATGACTTGTACAATCTAGTTTATTTGAAATATTCAGAAGCATTTATTAGTTTTTTCTCTTTTCTTTCCCTCTTTGCTGTTTTCTTATTCTCTCTTCCCCTGAACTCTTCACCCCATGGCTGCACTTCTGACTCTGTCTCTGCTTTGCTTCCCCACACAGAGTACACAAAGACTCATTCACACACTCATACACCTGCCCTGTATCGAAACGCACACCCGCACATATTAGTGTGTAGAAAAAGTCTGCTGTTACGTTGCCTTAATTGAGGTCAGACAGACCTTCAGGCATGTTGCAGCCATGTAAATATATTATCTAATGGAATATGTGTTACGGACAAGACTGTATGTGTTATAAAACTAGATGTACTGTAAAGTAGGCTGGAAAGAAATGCTTCAAATACTGAGCATGGAATAGGGAGCAGAAAGCAAGGTATGGAAGGGCCCCTTTCCACACTAACACTCTTGAGACCTATCCATTGTCCAGCCAACATCCTCTTTGTGTGTGTGTGTTTGTGTGTGTGTGTGTGTGTGTGTGTGTGTGTGTGTGTGTGTGTGTGTGTGTGTGTGTGTGTGTGTGTGTGTGTGTTTGACAGGATGTCCCTGACATCTCTGAAAAGCAACTTAACTTTACCTCCTTCCACACCCTGCACACCCATTCCTGTGCATTGTTTCCTACAGAGAAGCAAGACGACAGAGAAGGACTTTATGTGTGTATGTGTGTGTGTGTGTGTGTGTGTGTGTTTGTTTGTAAGAGAGAGAAAGAAACAAAGCAAGGTAGCAAAAAAGGTGAACATATAACGGAGACAGAAAAGGAGTGCACATGGGTGATATTATTGTGCAGAATGTGAGATTTTTTTCTTAGAGAGGGAGTCAGACGGGCAGACAGAAGCGGGGAGTCGGCCAGAGATGACAAAGGGACTGAAAGGAGGAGAGGAGAGATGGAGGGATAATGGATGATAATGTGAGAAACAGGAGATGAACCAGTGAAAGAGATTATCTGATCTGACTGCTCTCCATACAGCAACGACATGATGGGCATACACATGGAAAAACACACACAAACACACACGCAAACACACACAGGCACACACACACACACACACACACACACAAACACACACACACACACACACACACATACACATACACATACACACACACAAACACACACATACACATACACACACACAAACACACACACACACACACACACACACACACACACACACACACACACACACACACACACACACACACACACACACACACACACACACACACACACACACACACACACACACACACACACAGGTCAAACAGAAGAGAAAGAAAGCACACTGTCCTTTATTTCCCTTTTAACACTTTGCCTTACTTTACTTTGTTGCTAAATTACAGAACATAGGGTAGGTGAGAAGCCAACTCCTCCTTGTCAGCATGTTGTCAGGAACACTGGTACATATACATTATTCTCATTTTTGTGGCATGACATACATTCCTCAAATTTGGGACATCGTTTTGTAGCCTGTCTTGGGGAATAAAGCCTGTCCGCTTTTCGTTGAGCAACGAGGATGTATAGTATCAACAAAATTAGACAAACTGTCCAAGATTCTCAAACAAACCACAGGGAATGCTTAATAATTTTCTGATCGACTATCTTTATTCATAATTAGATTAAGTATACTCACATTACACAAAATGATGTGAAAGATTTTTCAGCATTTGTGCTTAAAACAACTTAATGTGTTTTACTGTGTACCGTTTGCACTGGGTCTGAGAGGACTGTAATTTCATTTTTTGCATTTTGTATGTCATGCATATTGCAATTTTTGACAATAAAACTCACTTGACTTGACTTAATGTTCATGGGCCTTTAGGATTACACTTTTTCGAAATGTGCATGTACTTGCTTGGCCAATCAGGTATATGTGCCAAGCATGGCACAACTCAGCCTATCCTTACGACTCTGTGAAGCTCTATGAGGTAGCAAAATATCCTACATACTGTAGCTCCCGCTGTCATGCCAACACAATATCATAATGATTCTGTAGCAGTCTAGTTGAAAAAAGCCACCAACACAATCTTATTTGACTTTACTTAGCACTGAAAGCTGCCATCGCAACAGGAAACATACTAAGGATGAAGGCACCCATAAGGTCCATTGTGTACAAACGTGAGCTAAAGAGGACTTTCACTATTATTTAAAAAGATAATCTGAAAATGGTAAATAGTGACAAACTCCAACAATCATCCAAAAAGCAAAGTAGATGACAATCTACCCTTCTCCCACTGCACAGCACTGTGGTACCACATTTCCTTAATGGCACAGTTTGGCAATTTGAGAAATATGTTTATTCACTTTCTTGCCAAGAGTTATTACAGAAAATGTATACCACTTTAGCTGAAATGGGGTAAACAGGGAAACAGCTAGCCTGGCTGTGTCCAAAAGGTAACAAAACTCACATACCAGCACATATACATCTCATTAATTAACAAGCTATATCTTGCTGGTTAATCCCTACAAAAACTGAAGTTTAAAAATGACAATTTGCTATTTCTTGGCTGGGATCAGCCATACTGTCGGTGGAAACTCCAGGAAGTCACTGGGTCAGGCATGCGAGCAAGATAGACATGAATGTGGTGTAAATAGCTCTTGGCAAGAAAACAAATATTTCCCAAAATGTCAAACGATTCCTTCAAACCTCTCGTTCTATATCAAACTTTAACCTGCACTGAAGACCCACCTTAGAAACCGTGGTTGGAAAAGATTGATCTGTAAAAAGGGAAATAAGCCAATAACTGACCTATTGTGTGAATGAGGTTTATTATGGGGATATCATGGAGGGAAGGAGTCACGCACACAGACAAGCTTTTAATGTAGATGAAGCTGGGAAGGCAGTAACATGAAAAAGCTTGGTCTGTCTGCTGCCCTGTCTGGTTCTGTGAGATTCTGGGTGCTTGCCCAACTATTTGTCCGCCTCACTGTGTTTTTGATTGAGTATATGCGTACGTGAAGTATATTAGGCTACAGATAAATTCTGGCTTCAAACTTTGAATCTAGAGGCTGAAAAAAGTGCATCTCTCTGCATGAGTTGAGATAGTAATAGCCAGTTGTATTCAGTCACAAATATTGATTAAGATTTCAACCTTTCAGATTTTCCTGTTGGCTATAATTCTGTGGGCTGAGTTGACCTGGGAACTTTTTGGAAAACATGCCTCGGAGGCAGAGGGGCCAGAGGTTGGCTAAAATTGGGACATACCATCGTAATTTGACCATGAGAACTTTTCCATGTGTCGTACAGTGTGCACTTGACTGTTTGGGTTTCTGTGGACAGTTTTTGTGCGCAGATATGAGAGTGTAGACACACGTGTGTTCCTGTATCTGTGCATGTGTGTGGGCTATGTGTGTGTGTGCTTAATCCATAGACAATGAGGGATGTGTATGATATTTCTTGGGCTTCAGCCTTGATGACAGAAGTGCTTTTCCATTAAACTACCCTGCCTCCTTGTTTCTCTTCTTTTTTCCTCCCCCCCTTTCTCTCTCTCTCAGTCTCACCTCTCCATCTTCCTCTATTTTTTCCCCGACCTTGGTCCCTTCATACTACCTCCTCTGTAGACATCTAATTTCTCCTCCTGCTTCTCCCCCATCTCTCTTGCTCTCGCTATACGTTTTCAGGCCATGTATGTGGTGACAACCCCAATGAGGTGGTCCACTGGCAGACATCTGAAAAATGTACCTGTGCAATTACTAGCACTCCAGTGTAGACACAGACACACAGAGCAATGGGGGGGGAGACGAATTCCGTGATGGAGAAACACATATTTAGAGTTTCAACACACCAAAACTTATCAAAACAATACACACCATTCCACAAGTAGAGTTACTCAGAAACTTGGAGTGGGATGATGATTGACTGATTTGGTGTGTTTTGCTGTGATGCAACAAGACATAATCTGACTGCGTATGATTTGCGTTTTTAGTTATGTACGTGATTGGTAGCGCACCCAGCGCCCATGCTTAGAGAACATTAGATAAAGGTGAGTAAAATCAAGACTACACCTAGAGTGCTGCTTGCATGCTGATGCACTAGTGCTGTATGTTGTTATATTATCTGCCTGTGCGTGCAATGGTGTGTGTTTGTGTGTCATGACGTAATGGGTAGGAAGGTCTGTAGTGTCGACTGACACAAAACAAAGGAAAAGATGGCATCCCAGCGGAAATGTGTTAGTGTGTGTGTGTGTGTGTGTGTGTGTGTGTGTGTGTGTGTGCATGTTATGTATGTGAGAGTGTATGGGAGTGAAACAGAGACAGAGGATATCATATACAGCCTTTCAGGAAGAGCCATTGTCTGTTAGGACAGTTTATATTGTCAACTGTGCCAAAATAACAGAATAGGGGACATCCCAGCGGAAGTGTGTGTGTGTGTGTGTGTGTGTAGGCAGCTTTGTGAAAGTAAAAACTCACATTTGTATATCTACAAGCGACACTTGTGACATTTTATGTAACCTTGAAAAGAGTGAAGGACGGAAGGAAGATTCCAAACCTAGCATATTACATCTAACAGTAGATATGTAGATATTGGGATGGGCTCAATACAATTCCCTCTCTGGGAAGCGAAGGCCTGGTCTCACCAGCATTTATAAATTTAATTTCAAAGCAAAATCAGTAAATTCTATTTAATGCTATTAAACATATGTATTGTACAGTATCTTATGAAATACGGCATTCTATTTAACGCTGTGACAAAGTGACCGGATGTGGACCATGACAGTTTACTTTGGGCAACAAAAGGTGACAGTTAGGATTAGGGTTCAAAAAACTTCAGGATAGGTTGGGATACGAGAAAAAGTTGTGGTTTGGCTTAGTGAGCATTCACACTAGATCATGACAAAAATGCAAGTCCTCCTATTCATTTTGAATGCAGCAGACTGTAGTAAAATGATCAAGATTGACTAAACTTTTGGAGAAACGCAACCAAAATGCTGCCAATGCTATCAGACTTGCCAGTCCATTTGAGGTGCCTCTATCACTGCCGCGAGAGAGATTAAAAATAAAACTAAGAGACTGAAAAAATGAAACAGCACCTAACTGCCAGGGAATTTGAGTAACAGCTGATTGTTTCCTGCAACAAGCTCCAGCACACTCTCTGTCTCCCTTTCGTCTATTTCCCTTTCTCTCTCTGTGAAATATAAAAAGTTTGCTTGTGCTTCATTTGGGGGTTAAATAACACAACAGGTTGTCATACAGGCCATAAGTGACACTCTCACTGCTGGACAACCCTACAGCAATTCACCAGAGCTGCCAGACAAGAATGCTGCCCCGACAAAAACACCGGTCCCCTGGGCGAAAGTCCTGTGTTTTGGGGCACCCCCACCCACCTCTCTGCACATATTTTAGCATTCTTAAACTATTCACCTAATTTCCTTCTTTGCTTTGCTTTGACGTAATTTCCACACTATAAGTACGTGGATTACATATAAATTGCAGTGCACTACTTTCCGTAGTTATATATAGGAACAGTGAATGAGGACAGCATGCCCAGCAAAATTTCTTAACTGACAGTGAATAGAAGTGAAAGTGAAAAAATACTAACTGGCAGTCAGCAAGCTTGCTAGTTGGCTTTTATCACTCTTCAACAAGCCTTAAAGTTGTACGCCATAAGATTTGAGATACATTGTATTTAGCGGCCTCTGTGGCGGTAAGATGTAACTGCGGGTGAGCTTTCACTTTTACCCTTACTACAAGCCTGACTCAGAAGTTGGAATTTCCGATTACAAGTGAACGATGCGTTAACCGTTGGTGACGATCTAGGCAGCCAGTCCAACCGCTGTCAGCAGTGTCTCTAACATGGTGGCTTATTTACATCTAGCCCGCAAATGTCGCCACAGACAAATATATTGGAATACTTGGCAAAAAAGGCAAGTTGACATGCTTTCATTAGTGGGTCATATGATCAACTTACCATTGTTTTAACTCACTATTTGATAAATATTAACTTAAAAGGGAATTAAATAGATGGAAATATTACGGAGTACAACTTTAATGAAATGATATAATCCTGAGCGAACAAAATATCAATATGTCAAAAGGCTTAGGACCACATTTTTTTCTTAAAATGAAGATGTTGTTGACATCGTCAGGGTTTTATTATTTTTATCGGTTGTTGCAGAAGATGTTTTTAACAAAGCTTAAATTTAAGGCCAACCAAGACCTCAATTCTAAAGTTCTGAGCCTCTACTTTTCAATCTATCACCTTATTTTACTCTGACATTTTACAACTTCAAGAGCTCTTGCTGCAGAGCTTTTAGATTAAAATACACTTTCAGCCACAGTGAAAGTGAGCCCTATAGCGCTCCAGAAAACATTGTTGGAACTTTGAGGTACTCAAAAGCCCTCCGGCCGTGACAATAGGGCCAGAGGAGCAGCGAGCCGTTTTAATTGCCTGAAGCACTCCGGCCTTGCTCTAAAACCTTCAGACTGCCATATCCACTATTTCAATCAGCACTCTCATTCACTCTTTTCACTCTTCCTCTCGTTCACTCTGTGCCTCTCCCTTTCTTCAACTCCCCCTCTTTTTTCTGTCCTTCTCCCTCTCTCTTAACTAGCTCTCTAATTCTTTGGCTTTTAGGCCTTTATTCCATTCAGCCTCTCCTGTGAAACCAGCTAACTAATTCATCTCCAGACAAATTGCCAATCAGCTGCGGACAAAGAGAAGAGGAGAAAAGAGACTGGTCCTCAATAGAGCCGATCGCTGTTTTACTAAACGTTCCTTCAGAGGAGGAGGGGAGGGGAACGAGAGGGGGAGGGGAAGGCGGAGTGCCTTTAAATATGTGTTTTTCTGTGTGTCTGTGGGGTATGTATAATTTTGGTTTGTGGGGGTATTTGTGAGCGTCAGTGGGGGTGTATGTCTGTATGTGTGTGTGTTCATTAAGGCGGTGTGTGTCCTCATCACCCCTCCTGCAGGGGTTCACCACTTTTCTGTATGTAGAGGTTAACGACCTTGCCGTCCAATCACATTCTCCTGTCAGTGTCCCGTCGCCAACAGCAACAGGTGGTCTGGCCAATTGGTATCCTGCAGAGCGGAAAAGTAGGGGGAGAAAGAGATGAGAGGATGAAGGATGGAGAAAGAGTGAATAGAACAGACTGGATCATGAGAGCGTAGTTTCCCCAAAATAATCTACTCTTAAATCACTTTTATGCACTGGCTTGTGATCCAAGTTCTTAAACTCTGACCACAGACCCAGATGCATTCTTTGTTAGGCTCATTAGTGAAATCCAGTACTCAGCACTGATGTGGACCCACCTGCAGCTGGCACACAACCCCCCTTGTGCTGTACATGTTAGAAAATCCATCTTATGTGAAAAAGTGACACCAGTTTATTTTTGATTCAATGTCGCAGCTATCCATTCACACGCCAGAATTGGCATGGAGTCCCCACCACATACACTGATCTGATTTGAAATGCCAAGACTGCACCCAAAGCAAGAACGAGTGACGCCAACCTGAGACACTTCTCAACCAAGATTTCTCCAATTCCAGATCCCCAAACCCTACCCAGATCTGGCAGGCATATACGAGCCAAAGCTGGCTCACATTTCATCCTCTGGTGCCAGAATACAGTCAAATGCAACACTCATCAGCCTGACTCAGATTGCAACCTGTGGAGCAACTTTAGCCCAATTATAATCATGTCGAGCTGTCATATGACTGAGTCACTACAGAAACATGAACAGGAAAAAGTTAACTGCACTAAACTGAAAGTGGGCATTAGTTTCTTAATGTTTCAAAGCAATCTTAAATGACTTGAGCTATGAATAACTAAAGATATAATCCGTAAAATGTTCATGTAGTTAACTTTCTGTTAAGTTCCTATCTATCAAAGAGTGAGTTTAAACAATGGTGATTGAGCATATGACCCATTAATGAAAAAACTTGGACTTGCCTCTTTGCTGAGGAATACCATCTGAGTGTTTGTGGCAAAATTCCCTGCCTTAAATTCAAATGCGCTGCGTTAGTCAGCAACGGTCTGCCCAGCTGGAACTTGTCACTGTCGGTTATGCTGTGTTCACTTGTATTCGGAAATCGGGAACCTCTACCTTCTGACAAGTAAAAGTGCAATAAAAGGGAACGGTAAAGTCAGAATTCCGAGTCAGGCTCACTGACATGAGGTCCCAGAGGTTCACCTGCAGTGGCATACTATTTTCAAAGCGGCTGCTAGAAGCAACTTTCTCAGCTCTTATGGAATACGACTTTAAGTGATGCATTTATAAGTATGTTAAGGACTCTGTGTATCTTCACATCTTTGTGACATAACATACTGAAGTTTCTGCCTGTTTTAATGAAAAAAAGTTGGAATAATGATAACGAGCTCAAGACACGCAAGCAGTGCACTTAGGTAAATAGATTATTTGTTAGCTACTTCTAAAACCTATTGCTTAATCTAATCTAAGAAGCCTGATGCTTTGCCTATACTTATATATATATATATATATATATATATATATATATATATATATATATATATATACCTCTTGTTTAGCTGTCGAACAAGGTTTATACAAGGCTGAATGTGCAGAACAAAGTCTTTAGACAAGGAAAGAGCTTAAACAGGAAAAGTATAGCTGTGACCACATTTGGTTGGGATTAAAGAAAAGCCCGCAGTCTCACATATCACTTTATAAACTTGCCAGTTTTTCTTTAAACATATGTAACATGAGAGGTCAGTTTGTTGAGCAGCTGCATGTCAAAGTGGGCTTTACAGAAACCAGGTTGTTGCAAAAAAGCTTATTTTGTGCTTCAACTTTAATATACCAATAACCTTATTTCTTGTGTGTATATAAACACATTGAATGTCATGGAGTAGCACAGGAAGAACATGTAAGAAAAGATTGGACAAAAGCAGGGGGGACAGGAAAGGGTGGAGCAGCGACGTGTTTAATAGCTTAGTCTGTCAGTTAATGATCACAGTGATCTCTCTCTCTCTCTAACCCTCTTTCTTGACTCTTTCTCTTGAGCCACTAATTAAGCAGCTAACAGACTCATAAAAAGAAAAGGGGAAGACAAAAGAGGAAGGAGAAAAGCGGCATTAGTCTAGGCTGAGTGCTCCTGTCTCGTTAGATAGAGAGAGAGAAAAGGTGAGTGAGACTCAGCTCCAGCATCTGTTTGATCATTAACTCAGTTAGCCAGGCGCGGCTATAACCCCCCGTGTACTCATTCACAATTATTGAACTCCGTCGTATCTATTAGTCCTTGCCTTCTATTTGTTTTGCCTGTGAACTTGACCAGGTATACAATTCATATCAACTTCTGGTTTCTATTCACACGTATAAAAACACAAAACACATACACAAGATGAGAAAAGATAAGATATTACTTGCATGCGTTTAGCATTGGGTTTCATACAACAGACTGTCCATGGGCAAGAGATGTGGTCCTTTACATGGTTGTACATTACACACAAACTTTTTTTTTCTTTTTCCCTCAAACCAGATGATACAAACCAGATTGGAGTTGGGGGGTGTTGGCAGATGAGGCAGAAAATTATTAGAAAGAGAAGACAACAAACGAAGCAATAATAGGCGAGGAAAGACAGTGACGGAAAGTAGAGAGAAATGTGTAAAATAGGGCCAAGAAAGGAGAGATCCAGAAATTGAGATTTTAACCAGCTTTTCCAGATAGCAAATAAAGTATATCAGCCAAAACAGAGGGAAGTAAAGTAGGAAAGAGGAAAAGGGGGGACAGAAAAGCAAAAGATACAGAGAGGCAGAGAGATAGAGAGAAAAAGAGGAAAAGAGAGAGCCTGAGATATAGAGGAAGGAAAGAGAGATTTGGGCCTGTTTCCCAAATGTGATTAAATGTAGGAAACCAGGCAGACTGAGTGTAGACCCCAGAGCTCCTGCTCTCACCATTAACCCCCTACTTACTGTGTGTGCGTAGGTTTGTATTTGTGACAGAGCACTCTCAGAGGAGCGATATAATGCTCTATATCCCCAGACCCCTTCACTGTGTCTGCAATACACATCCAATTGTTACAACCCGATCCACATTAGATCAATACTCACATATGCTTTCCCTATCAACTTCAAATAGTTGATTCTACCTTTGCAAACTAAAGTCAACTCAGTGGAATTGAGCTGGAGGTTTTTCCAGTGTTAACAGTCACATTTGAAGGCATTGTAGGTCTGTGGAACACAACTGTAGAGGATGGTAATGCAAAGGGAAAGAGAAACAGTCAAGACTTAATTCCAACAGCTTCATGGAAACAACACACTGGGAAACTGTGCAGAAAACTGTCTACCATGGGAAAATAATATCAATACTTGATGAAAACCTCTAATTACAGATAAACAAGAACTGTGCTTATTCCGAAAGAGTTGGGGGACTTGCAAAATCTTTAAAAAAAAAAAGAGGTAATCAAAATAAAAGCAGCAGATACTTGCTTCTTGATCCTTCCAACCTGTTCTCATCCAACGATGACACTCCACTACGGTCGCTGTTTTAAACATGAGGAGCACATGGTTGATGTGGCGAATCCAAACAAAACTATGTGTTTAAGTTTAGGCAACAAAACCACTCAGTTAGGGAAAGATCGTGGGCCGGGTTAAAATAAGTTTTTCTACATATACTACTGCATGGGATACACGGCATGAACAGGACAGGAGCCGCGGACCCATGTGTCAAAGTCCTGTATCTGTCTTTCACTTTGTTGAATATTAATCGAAACTAAACTTGAATGTATGGGCTGATCCTTCATTTCCCATAATGCAACGGATAGC
This sequence comes from Echiichthys vipera, assembly GCF_963691815.1. Taxonomy (NCBI): domain Eukaryota; kingdom Metazoa; phylum Chordata; class Actinopteri; order Perciformes; family Trachinidae; genus Echiichthys; species Echiichthys vipera. Next base: position 13,158,242 of record NC_139830.1, on the reverse strand, counting down.
AGTGAGTTTAGTTTTAAAGTAGATGATGTCTTAATGTTGTTTCAGTTAAGGACAGATATAAGGAACGAAACACAATGAAATAAAATGGGTGGAACAAACAACATGAATATTTATACATCTGTTGAAACCCAACAATTAACCAGTTCAAGCTTATTTCTCTCTGCCTTTATTTCTCTTTAACACTATCATTTTTGCAGTTTTCTCTTTTGGGCTCAATCATGATCTAATTCTATCTTTATTTTATTTTTTTTTGCGTCTTATTCTCACTGTCTGTCTCTGTCTAAAGCAGATTCAACCCGTGAGCTTTGCAAGCTTCAATGAACAACAACAGTTATGTTATAATCAGCCCTTGTTGCTTAATTCAGTATCGGTTCATTTTCTAATCACAACTCTGCTCCAACTCCGGGGCCAAATCCGAAAGTTGATCTTTCCATATTCATTTTCTTTGATTGATTATGTTGTTTTATCTCATGTCTTCATATATATGTATTTAAAAAACTACATTCTCCAATTTCAAATTTGAAGTTTGACATTGTTACTTGTGTGTCCAGACTTTTACTCCTCTTTCTGATACCAATTGTTCATTTTGTTGTGTAGTTTGTTGGCTCCCTTTAAGGGGTCCAGTTCCACAACCTTTACAAAACAGACGAACACAGTGGTTGGCCAGCTGTTTGAAGGTGAGAAAAGCCAGGGTTTTAACTCTACTCTCTAGCTGTCTTTTTTCATTCTTGGCACAAGTAGTTTTGTCATTTTTCATGTGAACAGCCAAGTGCAACACGATGAATGACTTCCAGGAGAGACCGACTGAAAATCTGAGTTGTTATCCACATATTTCAACCCAAATCAAAAGTATGTGTACCCCAGCCCTTATTCTTCATTTTCTGAGTTCTTTTTTTTTTCCCTAACATTTTGAAAGACACGAGAACTTACATGAACATTTAGTCAGTCATTTATCTTTTTAGTCTTTCTGTTTTAGTAGCTATGGCCAAGATGACATCTCAACCCCGATCACAAACACCCTGCAACACAGACACACACACACACACATACACACCCACACACACACACACCCACACCCACACACACACACACACACACACACACACACACACACACACACACTCACACACACACACACACACACACACACACACACACACACACACACACACACACACACACACACACACACACACACACACACACACACACACACACACACACACACACACAGCCACCCAAGTTTAGGTCTATGACAATTATTCACACAATGTCCAAACATACATCCCTCACACAGAGTGGGTCAGATCAGGATCAACAGTGAGTGTGTGTTTAAGCTGGTGCCAGGTTTACTGGTATGAAAGCACATATATGGTATGTGCGCAACTGTCTCGACAAATCTGCCAAAATATCTACATTTTATGTGAAAACCATAAAACGTTACCATACCGCCAGTGTTAAACAAATGTCACTCAGATTCCGGCCTTTACAAACTGTTAATAAAGAGTTATAAATCTTGACACTGGCCTCTCTCTCTCTCTCTCTCTCAAGCAGACACACTAACGTATGCATGGAAATTTATACCTTGTACTTTCTGTCTGCATAAGTAAAAATCATGTAATGTTTATTAGGAGGTTTATGAAAAAGTGTGGCAAAAGTGAATGAGACTGGAACTAGAGGGGGTTTTCCTGAGACATTGTCCAATCAGGACGCCGGAAGCCAAACCCTTCCTTTTGAATACACACACACACATTTATATACACACGCACACACATGCACACGCACGCATACCCACACACACACACAAACTCACACACACACACACACACACACACACACACACACACACACACACACACACACACACACACACACACACATACACACACACACACACACACACACACACACACACACACACACACACACACACACACACACACACACACACACACACACACACACACACACACACACACACACACAAACACACACACACAGCAGGAAAATAAGCAGAGCTGAAGCGGTGTGATTCTCCTTATCTTTTCTTACCCCAACTCCTCTGTGCTTGGCTCTGCATTAACATGAACCCATGCTCACTCATATACACCCACACTCATGCAAACATCCACATAATAGGGAGAGTATTCCTACACATTCAGTCGCATTTCTATATCCTGCTATTAAGGAAACATACATATATTGTTTAATCATTTATTTGTTTTTGAACCACATCATTGTTTTATTGCTTGCTGTTTTGTTTGAAAGTACTGTATTACATCTGGACGTCATTGTAAATGAGAATTTCTCCTTGATGGTCTTTTGAGGTAAAATAAAAGTTGACAGAAACACGGAGCACTAAGTAACTGTTAAAAAGGGGATTATCTAGCTTTCTCGGAGCGTGTGCATTGGACAGGCATGTGCTCATAAAAAATGTGAATGTGCTAACATGAGTTTCACTGTCAATGCATGGATGTGTGTGCAAAAGTGTGTGCGTTTTAATGTGCATGTGTGTGTTGGGGGAAATGGGCTAATTTGTCTGTGTATCCTGACCATGTTCATACGCGCTGCTGCCGCTGCTTTAATGAGGAACACATTTGAACTGATATTACTTCCATATGCCGTGGAGACGGGAGGGGGCTTTTAGAATACAAACGGTGCTTATTCAGCACACACATGGACACACACTTACACTGCTCTCTTTTTGTACTCCATCTTTATAATTGATGTGAAAATTATGGGGTTAATTGGGAGGCTGCAGAAGCAATATAATGAGAAAGAAAACATTAACATACAATCCAGCCTTTACAGTCCTAAATGAAGAGTGATTTATAACATAATGCATATGTTTTAAACAATGCACGCTGGTTAGATATTTGTCCGACTTGATCCAGACTTGATGTCATGCACATGTGGGCAACAATAATCTCACAAAATCGAGGCATACTCAGTTTTTAGAGGCAGGCGTCACAGATGCTCTCCACTCACTGCAGCTACAGCTGACTGGTTTAGATGTTGACTCAACAAAAATGACGTTTTATAGAAACTTTTCATTATTGTTGGATTGGAGAGATTTTGATTTTATTTATCAGATTTGATGGTTTATTCTGTTAACAGAATAATTGTGTGGCTGATGGTGATGTTTAACGGTCAGAGAGACTAAAAACATTAATCTCACAGATCATATAGTCTACTGTACATCAACATCAGCAGTAGATCGCCTGAATAGTATTTGAATAGGTTATACTGTCATGATCAAAACAACTCAAGACTAATATATGGGTCCTTTAACTTTTTAATAAACCAGAATCGGATCTAACAGGATGTGAGTGTTTCTGGCACTTCCTGTACAGACTGAAGGCTGCGGGAAATGGCTGTAGACACTGGACATATTTCGTGAGGTGCCCTGGGATGCTATGCTGTACAAGCAGGCACAACAAGAATATTGATTTCTAAAATTGTAAAGAGGGATGAAAGAGTACATTTGAGATCACCAGCAGCAGAATGGAAAACAGGACAAAGAACAAATGCACACAAGATATAAGGTCATTTGGAGAAACCCAGCTAAGGCAACATGCTATGGAGCACAATCTACTCAAGCTCGCGTCAAGTCAGCTTGTATTAGATCACCCACCTCCTGACAACCATTAATTCATACTCAAGTACATTTTTAGAATATTCTATGACCAAACCAAAGGACACAATTAAAATGTTGTATGTAGACAATACAAATTGGTGCTAAATTGAGTGTTTTGGGTGTCGACACTTGGTGTGTGATGCCATTTGACAAAAGACCTTTCTGTTCGAAACACACACACACACACACACACACACACACACGATGGATATATCTGATCTGCTGAGAAATCACTCGTTGTCAAAGGTGAGTAAAAGAGTGAGGCATGGAATTAGAGAAAGAGGGAGAGGTTGTGAGGAACTCTTTCCCTTCTCCCTACTCCCTAAGAAGAGAAAGAGAGAGGAAGTCACAAGGATAGAAGAAAAACAGAAGTTAAGAGGGAAAAAAGACTAGGTTTTTTATGTTATCTGAGGGAATGCAGAGAATCGAACTCTGAGACATGTGAAATAGTGCAGATCTATACCCTGGAGCCAGTTCACTTCCCCTGGAGGAGATATGGAAACAGGGGGAGGAGACAAAAGGAGGGAGGTAAGGAGAGCCAAGGGTAATGTGGGAGAAAATACTGTATATGTGGATTAACTCCTAGAGAGATGGAGAATAAAATAGGAAATTAATCAAATGGGGAGCGATAGTTGGAGGAGGAGGGGTAGAAGACGAGAAAGCTCGAAGGATATCATGCAGCGCGGGGATGTTGGGATGAGGGGGGGGAGGAGAGAGCAGACAGGACGAGAGAAAATGAGAAAGGAGGGGGGGGGGGTCATTAAAGAGCTCTAATGACCTGCTGATTGACGAGGGGGCCCAAACTCTGACCCCAAATTACTACAGAGCCTGAGAACCAGTCCTCTGTTCAGAGTGTGTGTAGGTGGGCATCTGTGTAGAGGTGAAACAGAAATGAGCAATTTCTACCCACACTCAAACTTCTAACACACTTCATGAAATATTCACTCTCACACACACACACACACACACAAACTTTTAATCCACCAATTGCATTCAAGCAAACAGGATTCAAATAGGCATTCTTCAAAGCTAGGGGTGGCACACAACCAGGCAACCTGTTACAGCTGAGATGAAACTAAAGTTTGCCAGCTGTTTCGCTCTTTTTTTGTAAGCCTGTAAATCACAACAGTCAGTTTGTGAACATGCCCACGGTTACCAAATAGCAGTATTACTAATCTACTTTCATATCCTAGCTCACCCTGATACTTAAGTTTTATTAGAACATATGTCCTCCATGAACAGGTAGAAAACACAGACCATTCTGGGATTAAAACATTGGCCTTGAGAACATGAATTCCTAGTCATCACCATCATCATCATCATAATAATTATGAGATACAAATTTTGAATTTTTTTTTATATTACTTGGGGCAGCAGTAGTTGATTCCGTGGGGGCTTGGCTTAGGAACCAAAAGTTCCCTGGTTCAAGTCCCCGCACAGACCCATTACTGGAATTGGCAGAGACCAAAAACCAAACTCAGATGACTACTAACATTGTTTGGAATATGAGCAGCAGGGTGTGTAAGAATTTGTAGGGCATTATGACATACATATTTGAATTTACATCATTTATACCTGCATACCTCTAAATTTTTTCCATGAGAAAAAATTGCACATTCATACTATGTCCTCTATTCTTAAACACACTCACAAACACACACACACACACACACTCTCTCTCTCTCTCTCTCTCTCTCTCTCTCTCTCTCTCTCTCTCTCTCTCTCTCTCTCTCTCTCTCTCTCTCTCTCTCTCTCTCTCTCACACACACACACACACACACAGGGAGTCAGTAAGATACAGAAGCAGCCAAACATTTGTAGCCAAATGAACCCCAGATGAAGCAGTCATGAGATACTGCTGAAACACATGTACACACACACACACACACACACACAAACACATGCACACACACACACAATCCTTAAAGCCATGCCCATGCTTCATCTAGAGCTGAAACAGCTCAATTTCTCTATAATCCCTGTCCTTCTGTCACGCACACACAAACAAGTCACACAGCGGGAGCAGCAGCACTGCTCCTTCATTACAGGGCTGTAAAGTGCAGAAATGTGTTTGGGCCTGGTTAACATGCAATAAAACTCTGTTTTTCCACTCACCCCTCCTCTACTTTTTTTCTCTTATGAGTAAACAAACAAAGTTGCTCTTGTTGAGAGACACAACCACTCACTCTCCTCAGTAAATGCCACACACATACACAGAATAGCAGAATAGAAGTATTTCTGGATGCAAGATAAATGGAGCTTGTTTTTTTTGTTTTGTAGTTGTTAAAATGTTGTACTTTATCAGTGTTTACGGGAAAACAACAACAAATAGGTGAAAATCTGTTAAGTCTGAATGCATGAAGAGATCAGTTGAGTCAAAATCCAAAACAAAAACCTTAAAAATAAAACAAGTGAAACTGTATGTGTGTGTGTGTGTGTGTGTGTGTGTGTGTGTGTGTGTGTGTGTGTGTGTGTGTGTGTGTGTGTGTGTGTGTGTGTGTGTGTGTGTGTGTGTGTGTGTGTGTGTGTGTGTGTGTGTGTGTGTAATTGATAGGAGAATTTGGCCCAAAGCACAGTATGACCTCATTGCTTGCCTGATTTCTCAGCGTTCACAGTTTTTACATAGGCTTAGGATCAGGTTAACACACACACACAAACCAACAGACACGCACATACACACACACACACACACACACACACATACACACACACACACACACACACACACACACACACACACACACACACACACACACACACACACACACACACACACACACACACACACACTCTTCACCATTCCACCACATCTTTCAACTGCTTAAGAAAGCTATTTTCCGAAGCTGAGACGAACCACAGACTAATTTGGGAGTGCAATTCTGCAGCTGTTGACACATAAACACACACACACTTCCACAGCAGGAAAACATACATGCACACAGAAACTGTAGAAACACGTGGGCCTAAGTGCACCCAGATAACATCTTAAAACAACTATTACTTGTGGTGTGGGATAAGTGCTGAGAAGTGACTGTTCCCTAAAACAAACACCAGGCAGTCAAACAACACACAGGAGGGGATAGGGAAGAGAGGGGCAAAAGTGGAGTCTGACACAGAGGGGGAAGCAGAAGAGGAGGAAGAGGAAGAAGAAGAAGAGGAGGAATAAAAACAAGGAGTGCATTTGGTTACAAGCTCCGTCACTTTGCAACCTCCTTATTTGCAACACAGAAATAGATGGCTTGGTCTTTAAGGTCTCTTGGAAATATCGTATTGTATCATTACAAAGAAAGAAAGAAAGAGACAAACAGACAGAAAGACAGAAAGAGAAAGAAGGAAAAGAGACATACATAAAATAAGAAAGAAAGAAAGAAAGAAAGAAAGAAAGAAAGAAAGAAAGAAAAGATAAAGACAGAAAGAAAGAAAGAAAATAAGAAAGAAGGAAAAGAGAGAGAAAATAAAAAAGGAAGAAAGAAAGAAAATAGAGACAGATATAAATAAAGAAAAAGAGACCGACAGACAGAAAGAAAGAAAGTCGCCTAATAGGAACATTTTCAGTCTTTTCTAAAGGATACAGAAGCAAGTAGAAAAGCAAGAGCAGCGACAACACACATAAAACAAGAATTACAACAACCTGGAGCAGAAACAAGGGATTTAAAGAGTCTTAAATAAATGAGAGTGAAAATCAAGAGATCGAGGCACATAGCCAGAGACCTGCGGGGTATGAGGGGCCCTGTAATGCTCCCTTTGGCTCCAAAGGTGAGAACAAGAAACCCACATGAACCTGACACAACTGTACACATACACACACAGACTGTACGAACAGATGGTGGGATGGCGGCAGGGCTGGCAGTCAAGTTTACTTTCTGTTTATTGTGATTCGTTTCCCACTTTAGACATTGCTGAGTTCACATGTGTTTCTGTGCATTCTGTGTGTGTCTATACATTGTAATGCTAAAACATGCAGCTACAGACATGCTTTAACTGGAAAAGGATGTACAAGATTAGAGTAAAGACAAAGGAGATAACATGTGTTCATCTGTGAGCGAGACTAAGTGAGTGACAAAGAGACAAAGATAGAGAGAGACAAAGAAGAAAGTCTCATGGGGTCATTATGGAACAAATAACCCATCCCATCTAGAAGGGAGAGCCCGCTGGACAGCTTCCCAGCCTGTAGATTTATGGCAGCGTATTGAGGTGACACTAAGAGGAGGATGTCAGTACAACTCAGGGGGAGCAACAAATACATCACCATTACAACTGCTGTTAAAACATTCCCATCCGTCATGGGTGGATATGCAACAAGTGAGCTTCGGATTGTCAATCGTAGAGAGAAATCCAAGTACATTTTTTCTTAGAGCAGTAGAGGAAAAGGAAATAATGGATATTGTAAACAAATGTAAGAATATCGTTTTTACTGACAGGAATAAATTTGACATGATAATAGTAAAAAAAAACACTAACACACATCTGTAACTGTAGCAAAATGAAAAGTACATAATGTATACCACCACCACCTCCTGACAACAACCCAGTATTGGGATCAGGATGCAGAGTCACAGTTTAATACACCTCTCTGTGCTGCCCTTACCACTGACGCACAGGAAGCAGAGTTGCAGTCTTACACACCTTTCCGCGCTGTGGATCACTTTCCAGCTCAGTATCTTATACAAACCCTGTGTGCCTCACGGTCATCTAAATTAATTAAATCAAAAATTAACAGAAGAGGAGCTATACAGAAAAACTTGATACAAATCAACACCAAATCTGCGATAATGCAACAAAATTGTAAAATAAAATGAGGACTTCTGAACATCAGATCTCTGTCATCTAAAGCTGTATTAATAAATGATCTGATATCAGATAACCATATTGATGTTCTCTGTCTGACTGAAACCTGGCTGTGTCCTGAAGAATATGTTAGCCTAAATGAATCCACTCCTCCCAGTCACATTAATACTCATATTCCTCGAGGCAGTGGTAGAGGAGGAGGCGTTGCAGGTATTTATGACTCAGACCTATTAATCAACTCTAAACCTTAACTAAATTATAATTCATTTGAAAGTATTGTTCTTTGTCTTTCACATTCAACCTGGAAAACTGTGCAGCCAATTATACTCGTTATAGTGTACCGTGCTCCTGGTCCATACTCTGAATTTCTGTCTGAATTCTCAGAGTTTCTGTCAAATTTAGTCTTTAAACCTGATAAAGTAATCATTGTAGGAGATTTTAATATTCACGTGGACGTTGATAATAATAGCCTTAGTATTGCGTTTATCTCTCTATTAGATTCAATTGGTTTTAGTCAGAGTGAACATAAACCTGCTCACAGTTTTAATCACACCCCGACCTTGTTTTGGCAATCAATGACTTAATAGTGTTTCCACAGAATCCTACTTTATCAGACCATTATTTAATAACTTTTGAATTTATATTACAGGACTACTCACCTCTGGGCAAAAGTTTCTACACTAGATGTTTATCTGATAGTGCTGTAATTAAATTTAAGGAATCAATTCTATCTGCATTTAATTAAAGTCTTATCCTAATATTCAGGATTCCTGCACTTACGTTAGTTTCCCTGAAATTGATCACGTTGTTGACAGTGTTTCAGGCTCACTACGAACAACACTCGACTCTGTTGCTCCTTTACAGAAGAAGATAATGAAACAGAGGAAGTTAGCTCCATGGTATAACTCACAAACCCGTGAATTAAAACAAACATCTCGAAAATTGGAAAGTAAGTGGCGTTCCACTAAATTGGAAGAATCTCGCTTAGTTTGGCAAGAAAGTCTAAAAATATATAGGAAGGCCCTCCGTAGTGCCAGAGCAGCCTATTACTCATCTTTAATATAGGCGAATAAGAACAGTCCTAGATTTCTTTCTCAGCACTGTAGCTAGGCTGACAGAGAGCCACAGCTCTATTGAGCCATGTATTCCTATAACCTTCAGTAGTAACGACTTCATGACCTTCTTTAATGACAAAATTATAACTGTTTATAAAATCAACTCGCTTGGCACCAATTTGACCGGATATATTCTTAGACTGCTTTTCTACAGTTGACCTTAACAAATTAAACTCTACTATTTCAGCATCAAAGCCCTCTACTTGTCTCCTAGACTCTTTTCCAACAAAGTTACTTGAAGAAGTGTTACTTTTAGTTAGCACTCCTGTATTAGATATGATTAATATGTCATCAGCTGTGGGTTACCTTTTACATAATAATGAGTTATTTGAGGACTTCCAGTCAGGATTTAGAAGACAACATTGAGACAACACTGGTAAAAAAAATTCCTAACGACCTTCTAATAGCTTACTAGATCGTAGTGCGGCCTTCGACAATATTGACCATCACATCCTGCTACACAGACTAGAGCATCTGATCGGCATTAAAGGAACCACATTAAGCTGGTTTAAGTCTTATTTATTAGATAAATCTCAGTTTGTACATGTTAACGACAAATCCTCCATGCACACTAAAGTCAGTCACGTAGTCCCACAGGGTTCTGTCCTTGGACCGATTCTTTTCACCTTATATGCTTCCCTTATGAAATATTATAACGTAGCACTCCATACATTTTTTACTGTTTTGCTGATGATACACAACTATTTGTCGATCAAACCAGAAGAAACCGATCAGTGAGCTAAACTTCAATTGTGCATTAAGGAAATGAAAAGCTGGATGACCTGCAATTTTCTTATGTTAAACTCAGATAAAAGAAGTTATTGTACTTGGCCCCAAAGGCCTCCGAAACTCAATAGCTAATGATATTGTTACTCTGGATGATGTTGTGTTGTCCTCCAGCACCACAGTAAGGAATCTGGGTGTTATTTTTGATCAGGATATGTCCTTCAATTCTCACATAAAACTAACGCAAAGGACTGCGTATTTTCAGCTGCGTAATATTGCGAAAAATTAGGAACATTGTGTCTCAGAAAGATGCAGAAAAACTAGTCCATGCATTTGTTACTTCTAGGCTGGTCTCCTTCAACTCCTCATTATCAGGCTGCTCCAATAAGTTTATTAAGGTCCAAAATGCTGCAGCTCATGTACTAACTAAAACAAATCGAAGAGAACATATTTCTCCTGTATTAGCTTCTCTGCACTGGCTACCTGTAAAATCTAGAATAGAATTTAAAATCCTTCTCCTTACGTACAAAGCTCTTATTGGTCAGGCTCCGTCGTATCCATCATAAGAGCTCATAGTTCCGTAGTACTTGTCGTTCCTACAGTCTCCAAAAGTAGAATGGGAGGCAGAGCCTTCAGCTACCAAGCTCCTCTCCTGTGGAATCAACTCCCAAGTGTTGTTCGGGAGGCAGACACTGTCCCCATATTTAAGAGTGAACTTGATAATAACTTGATAAAGCTTACAGCTAGGACTTACGAGCCCTTAGCTATGTTGATATTTTTAAGATGATTTTGTCAAGACAGATGTCTGTCCTCCACAGAGCTGGGTCTGTCTGACGTTCCTGCCTGTTATAGGGAAGGTTTTCGTTGCCACCGTACTCTATGGGGGAATTGTTGGGTCTATGTCAATCATAAATAAGTCATAGAGTGTGGTCTATACCTACTCTATAAAGTGTCCTGAGAAAACTTTTGTTATGATTTGGCACTATAAAACTTTAAACTTTAAATTGAATTGAATTGAATATATCAGGGGATAGATACCACTTCACAAACTAGAGGCCTGTTTCTTTTTTTCCCCCGGAAAAATATATTTAATACAATTTTAAAAAGTTACGTAGAGGCCCGTTTCTTTACTTTTTCCTGATACTGGAAAAAGTATTTACTGAGAGACGAGACAATTTCATTGAGAAGCACAAATTGCTGACTGATAGTCTATATGGATTCCGAAAAAACAGATCAATATGTCTGGCTCGAATCAAATTAATATAAGACATTACTAGTTACAAAGACAGAAATAAAACAGGGAGAAAATAAAAACAAAGACATAATAGAAAAAGAAAAAGACAGAACAGAAAATCCAAACTAGACAGAGAGAGAGAGAGAGAGAGAGAGAGAGAGAGAGAGAGAGAGAGAGAGAGAGAGAGAGAGAGAGAGAGAGAGAGAGAGAGAGAGAGAGAGAGAGAGAGAGAGAGAGAGTTGTTGTTTCCATTTTTTGGCCCAGGCACAGCTCATAGTACAGTACTTTTTTCTCTGTGTGGGTAAAGAGAAGGTAGGAGGCCTCCTTCCCTCTCCACTAATCACACTTAATGATTCAAATGGGCCTAAGACATACCTTTGAAATCATATCCACTTAGAACCACACAAAAGCGCACACACGTGCACATACACAGACACACACAGACATCCATACAAAGATGCACAAAACGAAGCACACTTTAAGCGAAACACACATGGTCTGGGAGCACAGCGAGTGGTTGTAATAGAAAGGAGGATGTATATGAAGAAGTGTGTTTGCCTGGATGTTTCCAATCCATCAGCAGGCCCCTAACTAGCCATGCAGTGCCATAGCTAATTGCTCCTAATGACCTCATAGGAGCATTCACACACACACACACACACACACACACACACACACACACACACACACACACAGACAGACACACATACACACTAGAAGCAGTTTGACAGGACAGTGTTTTATGGTCACCAGTTGGCTCAACTTATTTTCCTTTTACATGTGCCACTTGTAAATGTGTGTGTGTGTGTGTGTGTGTGTGTGTGTGTGTGTGTGTGTGTGTGTGTGTGTGTGTGTGTGTGTACTAAGTAAAACCCTACAGCTACATCAGGTTCCTATAGTGGCATTTCCTGAAACCTCTACGCAGCAAAAGATCCTCTTTCACCCCCACCCCCAAACACACACATTCAGAAACACAGAAAGTGCAGGCTGTAGGCTTAGCCCTTGCAGGCTCCAAGTAATTTGCCATGGGATAAAATAAAGCTTTACTTTCCATATTTCAAAGAATTACCGTGTAAGAACAGAAAGTGTGTTATTGTGCTCTGAAAGGGTTTCCATAAGGAGACAAAGGCACTGTTTGTTTCTTAAGGTATTTTACAGCAAAGTGTGAGAAAGAACAAGATAATTCAACCAGAGAATAAAGTCACTGAACTGTTACTACACCATTAGTCTTAAAGGAACTCCCTCAGACACTCTGCTTCCAATGAGCCTGAAAAGTAATATAGAAGGTGAATGCCATGAACATACAAATATGGTAAAATATACACAAGCACCAGGGTATTTATAAATCCGGAAGGTATACTTTTCAGTACTGTCAAAAGTACAGACGCTCGTCTTTTCTTTATTAAACTTATTCAGAGATGCTGTGTTAAGGTGTAGCCCATGTAGTGCACATCACACGCCACAAGGATTCAGTTGCTACTCTCCAGGGCTGTCTCAAATACCATTTTTTTGCTCAGTTTATTCGGTACTAATCAACAATGAATATTCGGATATTCGTTGCCGGTTGCAGGCAGCCCACTCCCAGCTCAATGCATAATGGCGTTACGCACAGCTGTGTTTAGCTTCATTAAATCGCATGCACAGGTTGCAGTGTTTCAGTGCAATAAATAAATAAATCAACGGTTAATTGGTGCTAACACTGCGGTTCATTTCCCCAGCTAATGTTAGTGGCAGAGTAATAAGTAAGCGACTGTCCTGCAGCTCTTTGTTTCCTTACAGCAACTAAATATGAGGAGAGGAGAGAAGAGAGAAGAGAAAAGCAACCGCAAATTACAGAAAAACATAGTTTAGACTAACACACTAAGCTGAGATGTAAATACTGTGTACTGTACTGAAATACTGTGCTGCAACAGGTGTTTTCCGGTTTAATTAAAGGCATTATTTTTTAAGGAATGTGTAAAAACCCCCCCAAAAAAACAACGAATACTGTATCTGAATACCAAAATTTAAAAAAACTAATACCTACCCAAAAAAACGAATATCTGAATATTCGAAAACCAGTAAAATAAGGTTTGTAAAAAAGAAATACAGCTACCCCTGTTTGGATTACTTGGGGTTTAGTCCCTAGTTGAGCCAGCCAACACGGACAAAGCTGTGTGCACTATTCGCCTCATGAAAGTTGCAGCTTGCCGTCGTTGACGTACAGCTCAGTGTCCTCCTGCAGCCAGGTAGCGAATGAATATCACTATCGCACAATGGGTTGTGGACAGGTGACGGAACAAAGACATGATTGGAGCTCCAGCTGGGTATTATTCATTTTAAGAGATCTGTCTTATTTTCATTATTGTATATTCACAATTGCTCTTTAATAAAGTATTTCTTATCGGATTATTCAATAGAATATAAGGTAGAATACTCAATTACAAAAAAGATCGACAGCTGCAGCGCTAATTAAATCTTTATATTCATACATTCATTCATTTGCACACACATTACCAGCTACAGAGCTGGAGCACAGAGCACAGTTTTTTTCCCATAAGCCACACCATTATAAAGATAATAATCAGTAAAACAAAAGACAAAATACTCACGAAAGTTGAGTGCATGTGCTTGTTTATACGCCTAGAAACAAAGACTTTATTTCTCTTAAACCACACCCTGCCCACCCAATCACACACTCATACATGCATGCACGCTCATTGAGAACAGCACTCCTGCTTCTGGGTGGCTTAACACACTGTGTGCTGGCATCTACTGCTTTCTTTCTTTCACCCACTAATCACTTCATCGTGGTTTTTTATGGTTACCAATAATAGGTGGTACACAGAGCCATGTTTCTTCAAAATAGGCCTTCAGGTAGACATGATCACTCAGAAAGTAATATAATGGTTGGATAACATTATTTTCATTCCTGATGCAACATGCTGGAACACATTTTACTTTTTCGGATAAACTGATTTTTTTAGACTATATTCATTATGTTATAGAGTTATTTTTAAATGTAATAAATCTCATCTTTTCAAACTATTTTTATAGGAATGATTTAGTACAGATTTAATAATACCTTTTAAGGACTTCTGCTTGGTGCTAATCAGACTCTTGGGCCGAAAGCCCCTTATATGTTGACATCATATTGGAGGAGGTTATGTTGTTGTAATTGGAGTATTTCCTTTCTTTCACAAAGTAGTTATTTTCACCCAGAACCCATTGTTCTCCTAACCTTAACCCAGAGGTTATCTTTACCCAAACACGATTCATCCCTAACATATTTGGAAGACACTGACAAATTATGTCCTGCTGTCAATGGACCTTCTCAAAGATGTAAACATAAACATTCCAAAACAGTCCTTATTTATTTCCTGTTACAATGTATTTGAATGACATCAGCTGACAGTAAGTTGCCATGGACCGAGGCTGTTGCCTAGCAATGGAATTCCATTAAAAAGGTCTATAGGGGGGTGAGATTTGATGTTATTGTTTTATTGTTTTCACGTCTTGTCAAACACCTCAGAGAGGCTGTATACCTTTAGCTGTTACCTTGACATTTTGTCACGCATACCACTTAATATTTGAGTACCTTCCTACTTGTCCTTATTTTTCCTGCACAGTTTCAGGCCTTTAATATATTGGCGGTCTCACCAGGCCACTTGGAATTGGATCAACAACATAATTTGAAGAGTGCCTTTGGATGCTTTGCATATAAAACCATAGTATTTACAAAACTAACTGGAAGGGCACTCAGAAAGTGCAGACTTCCACCAAGACCATGCCCTATCTCGTTACTAAAAAAAAATGTTAATGTAATATAAACTGTATCTAAATTTGTATGCTGACACAAGCCGTTTGCACATATGAACCCCAACAATGTCAGGAGAATCAGGTCCGGAGACTGAAGCTGCCCTTTCACACATACAGCACACAATAGGAGATTCTCCGTGTGATGCGTTCTCGCTTACTGGAAGTATTCCATTTAGTTTAGTTTAGGGGTGGCACCTAGGTAAAATGTGCAGGATCTGGACGTGACGCAGTTACACCGCAGTGACAGAGCCGCTTCGAAAATTTGGTCATAAACAACCTTATTGTTTCTCTATTTAGACATTTTTGTTGGCATCGTTGTGTAAATAACCTTTCTTCTTTTTCTTCTTTCCAGTTTGGGTGATAAACTTCATTAACACGCCCATCACTTGCCATGAATACACCGGCCGATGAGGGGATCCATTCACATATGGGCTCACTTGGAGATTTAATGGTCTTTATACAAGGGAGCTGGCAGGGTAAACTCTGTTTGATGTTCAATCCGACTGTTTCAGACATTTGCGATCTCACATACAGCCCTGCTGGGTAATGTCTAGTTAATTTCAGGTTTGCAGTGCATGTGTAAAAGGCATGGAGTGGCCTGGAGCTGGGTGTGTAAAAGAAACTAAACAAAAAGTCAGGCAGGAGTAGCAGGCTTGAATAGAGACAGATTTGTGGGACTAAACGGACACGTATATAAACCAAGACATGGTGTAACGGATACATTCTTACAATACCTTGTTCCATTTAATCAGCTGGTCTTTTGGGGGCTGTGGAGTTCCTTTGGAAGTTCAGCCTATAGCTGGTCTATGTTGTGGGAACCAGGATGATAGAACACACACATGCGTACACACATATACATCTTTTCTTGTGTTGAGTTGAGAATCACAGGCTGTCTGCCAAATTGTAGTCAGACAAAATGGCTACAGCCTTGCTAAATACACTGTGGTTTGTGGTAGCGGTAGCACTCAGTAAGACAAACAAACACACCAGCCCACAACCACCACCAGGCTCAAAGAGTGTGTGTATATGTATGTGTGTGTGTGTGTGTGTGTGTGTGTGTGTGTGTGTGTGTGTGTGTGTGTGTGTGTGTGTGTGTGTGTGTGTGTGTGTGTATTAATACTTAACCAAGTATTTGCAGGATCCAGAGCACCTTAGTATGTGTACAATATTAATGCATAAGCATATGTCAATGTTTCTGTGTGTGTGCAGAAGTGTTAGTGTGTTCACTTGCAACTGTCAGCCAAAACTATATTTCACTGCTTGGATGGAAAGAAAACAGAAAGAGAGGGAAAATAATTGCTGTTCAAAAAAACAAACTATTCCAATAAATTTGCCCCCAGTCCCCATTTGCCGCCCCTTTTTCCTTGTTCTAAGCTGCTTTTATGGGTGAAATTAGTTGTCCCCAAAGTCCTGACAGCGCAATAAAAAATTCTGCCAGGTAAATACACTTATACAAGGCCTTGGGGAGCAGAAAAGAAAGAGAAAAAACAGAGATGGAGAGAGAAAGTGGGCCATAGAAAAAAGAAAGAACAGGAGAACGGGAATAATAAAAGAAGAGGGAGAAATAACCAAACGAGTCGGGGTAATGGAAATGTAAGGTGAAAAGGAAAAAAATGCACAGAAAAGTTTTTTAAAAAAGTAAAATGGGGAGAAAAAAATGGAAAGAAGGAAGAATAAAGGCATATGAGAAGGATAGAGAAAGAGAGAGAGGCAATTCATTGAGAGGAGAGACACAGCACAGGAATGACTTTTACATCTGTGGTCAAAAATCCCTCTGGACTTATTTGCACACACAGATTCATCCTCAACTGTCTTCTGAGAGTTTTTAAACTGAAAACTTTACATCCTGAAATGTACATAGTTGAAAACTTTTTTCCCTTTGGAAGGAAAAGGAGGGATGTGGAAAAACATAAATTCAGGGGGGTTGACAGCAGCCAGGAAAACAAGATGATCGCTGGCCACAAGTGACCTCATTAGGGTCAAGGATCACACACCCTGAGAAAAATAGCAAGAGAAAAAATAGAGAAAGACGAAGAGGGAGGGCCATTGGTAGAAGAATAATTCCAGAGTTGTCACTAAGTTCAAGACACATAATAAAAAGCTTTTTCATATGGGAACCAGATCAATTTATCATAGAAATAAGTTGGAACACAGCTTGACATGTACATCTTTATCATAATAACTTGTTCTCGCAAGTTAACATCATGCCTTCATCCTCCTTTGATGAAACATCAGAGACTGCATCATTTTTCACACAGCTATGCAGCTGGCCAGCTACCTAAAATGGAAAAAGTATGCTAAATAATATGGGTTTAAGGATGAAATAGTAGAAAACTCTTTTTCCACATTCAAGGCAGTATCTTCTAAATCCAGCAGGAATTATTGGACCCTATTTATTCGCTTGCATACTTTTCTTCATTCCACTTGAGACACACGTTCTGTAAATTAGTTCTGTAAATTGTCTCCATTCATTCCAAACTCTTTTGCACCTGTGTTATGTTCCTGTAAAAAGATAAGATGTTTGCAATCAATTACAGGAAACGGCGTTAGGAGGGAACAGCACTATAAACCATGTCTGTGAAAAATGCCTCGAAACACATTCCGCAGAGCCTCCTCACTGTGTCATGCATGGGGGAAAAGAGGGAAAATGTCAGACTATAGTCATGTTATGAGTTTTATTTTATCACTTTAGTCTCTGAAGTACTGTATATTGTATCAATTATGAGGTGGAGTAATATGCATCTGTAAAATATGCTTCGGAAGCAGCATACAGAACTTTAACTTCCTTGAAGCAGACAGTTACAACAACACAAACTACTGTAACAAAACCTACTTGTGTCTTTTGTTAATTGTTTAACCACACCATGAGTTTTAAAGAATAGCGTGCAAATACAACCTAAAAGTGTCACACCCCTGCTTTCTCACATCATAATCCTCCAGCTCGCATTGCAGTGAATACATCGCTCTATCTCTGCTGCAGTCAAACAGACAGGGACAAGTGTAATTGTGGCTTGCGGTTTGGCTGAGCATTCAAACGGAAAAGCAGCTTGTCCACATCTCTGTCTGTGTGTCAGCAAGGTCCATTTGTCTTCCAGTCTGTGGGTGTGTGTTTCTAGAGAATGATTCAGTGTGCATGTAGATTATGTCTGTCAGCCACTATCTGTGGTAAATCTAGTAGTCTTGAGACAAAGATGGGACACATGGACACATAAACACACACGCACACAAGTCAAACCACAATTGGGCTGAGCGGACCTGGTATGGTGAGAATGCTACGACGGGCACCCACTGCTGCAACAAACGTGAATAAGCCATTTGTATAAAGCATTTTCCCAGCACACACTCACGCTCACACACACACACCATATGCCGGATGACGTATGACTGTAAACCCACATCGGGTATCAAAACTAAACACCCACATAAGCTTATACTGTACACACAGCCATTACACACTCAGACAGCAATATTAACTAAAAACAAACAACAGATGCATACACACCACTCTACTGCCAAAAATCAGTCGAATTTGGTCAATTAAGCTATCACATAAATACGAAAATAGTGCTCTAAATTACGATTATGTCAAAGTATCAAAAGATGACGTCATAAGCAACGGCAGTGGGAGGGAGGGGCTAGCATGCCTCTGTGGTGAACGGAGAATAAAAAAACAGAGATAAATTCTTGATGCATTGAAGTAATAGGGTAGCACATTTAACATTAGCAAAACTATATCAAACATCCATTTACAAACTCTTACAAAATTTGGGCAGTATAATCCTAGTCTCATTGTCGTATGCTCAGCACTGCTCCTTAAACATCCTTTCTTGTTTTTCTGTATTAGTATAATTTATTATTTGTTGCGTCAAAATTCATTAGCACCTGCTCTAAACAATCCAGCTTCCCCAATCACAATTCTCTGGTGCTGCCACTGGTCATAAGTATTCTGATTATTTCAGATGTGTGTGTGTGTTTGTGTGTGTGTGTGTGTGTGTGTGTGTGTGTGTGAGAGAGTATGCAATGCATGTGCATTGTTTTGAGGTTATTCTTGTCCAGACTCTGAATGAGCGGCAAGAAAACAGGAATCTGGCTGTTGAATGAAAAGTGTTTGTGTTTGTGTGAGAGCGGTAAACTGAGGCCGGAACACATATTAAACTGTGTGTGTGTGTGTGTGTGTGTGTGTGTGTGTGTGTGTGTGTGTGTGTGTGTGTGTGTGTGTGTGTGTGTGTGTGTGTGTGTGTGTGTGTGTGTGTGTGTGTGTGTGTGTGTGTGTGTGTTTGTGTGTGTGGTGTGTGTGCATGTGCGTGTGTGTGTGTGTGTGTGTGTGTGTGTGTTTGTGTGTGTGTGTGTGTGTGTGTGTGTGTGTTTGTGTGTGTGTGTGTGTGTGTGTGTGTTTGTGTGTGTGGTGTGTGTGCCTGTGTGTGTGTGTGTGTTTGTGATCTGTTGCTTTTTGGGAAAGTCTTTGTTCAGTGTCTTCTTTGTACTGTTACACCCCGAGTTGTGAGTGCGCTTGGTTTGATTTTTGTCATGCATTAACAGGCAAACAGCCACCCCTTGTTTAAAGTTTATTTTAATAGTTAGACACACGCAACAAAGTCAATGAATTTGACATTACACATTACAATTAAGTACAACGGTTATCTAGTGAACGTAAACATTCACCCTGATGGAAAACTTGATATAAACACCCACTTAAAATATTTGGACTGGTCTCTCTTGTGGTTTTATGTTTCTACTCTACAGTATTTCTCACACACACACACACACACACACACACACGCACACGCACACTGAGTGTTTTCAGGGATTAAGTCATAGGACACCATGCAGGCTGCCAGTCCAGTTCTCAGGAGCACTGGACAGCTCGTTCTACTGGGCTCTGCAGGTTAGCCTGGGCTTGCACAACCTGAAAGGCTGATTGGGAACACATTCTCTGGTTATTATGTAATGATGAAGGTGATATTCAATTACATTCATTACTTTTGTATTATTCCTGGTCATATTTTTTTTTTCAGAATCACAATCTACAAATAATATCATCTAATTTGACTTTGAAAGTAATTCAAATACTTTTTAACGCTTTACTATTTGCAAATGCGATGCCAAATTATTTATTGACAATAGTTTGAGTGCAAACATGCACAGCACTTGTGGTCCAAGTCTGGAGCAGATCTTGGAAGGGTGCCCTGCAGGGGTTTCAACCTGCTTTAGCAAACAAACATTTATTAAACCAGCTGTTTCAGCCCTATTCCGCGATGGCCTTGCTCTGAGACAATGCATCTTTTAAGATGCATTTGCTGCTTGCACCCCAGTACAACTGCTTACACTTCTTTTTGTTTCTCTGTTTTAAGGAGTGACACATGTCAATGATAATAAAACTATACCACTAAGGCCCCAGTAGATTAAGTTATTCCACAAGTGAAATATTGCAATAGCAGCTGATAAAAACTAAACAAATAAATTAAATTAACTAAAAGCTTGAACCTTCTTCAATATTTGTCACACGGGGCATCAGCTTACATTGTGTTGATTTAATGAGTTTATTAAATGAACTGGAATTATGAAAAACAGTTTTCATAGAATTGTACAGCACATCTGAATACCAAGCATTAAAAAAGCATGATTGAAATCAAAAGATCAGTTACAGATTTGCCCTCTGTATAATACAGATAACCGTGTGTGTGTGTGTGTGTGTGTGTGTGTTCTTTGGTGTGTCTTTATTCTCACGGCTGGGCCCGTGTTTACTTTTCCTCTGGAGACATGAGTTCTATTTCAGGGAGTGGAGCAACAAGACGGGGAAGACAGGTGCCAAGGAAGTCAGTACAGAGGTCTATGAATAACAAACTGAAGGGGAAATGGATGATGGTGTGTTTGTAGGAGAAAGCTGCTTGCTGACAGACAACACAACTAGGAAAACAATGATTCACTTTTTTGGTTACTCTTCCAGTCAAATCAAATAAAGAAGACATGATGAATATCTTATTTGCTTTCTCCTTCTATAGTCGCCTCCTCTCTACATATCTCTCACTGCGCACCCACATTCTTCTCTATGTACAGTAAATCATTCTCTTGAAGCACAGCTGCATGTTGGATGTCGGCCCTTCGCCTTTTCAAAAGCAACAGTTGATAGAACATTTCCACTTCATTGTCAGAAAACGCACACACATGTACTCATTCTTATCACTTTTTTAATACATTTTGCCAGGATTCAAAAATACAAATATTCAAGCAAAGTACAACACATGCACGGACCACACACACCTAATAACATGAATAATGTGTATGCTCGTGTGAGCTCTTTATTCTCATCTGATGGCCGCCACAGTGTTCCTGCAGAGTGCATATATTAATTACGTTCCAGCGACATAGACACTCATGCTAGAGTGGTTCCCAGAAGTTGTCTGTCAAGTGGTAATCCTACTAGTCAGTTTTACATGCTTTCACTATCTTGGCTTTGTGCTATGTACAGCGAAAAACATAGATCATGGAAACACAGTGTAACTGCACACTGTAACTGCCACTCACACATGCCAGAAAATCTCATACTGTGAAAATGATCACATTATTTCCAGACACTGGTCAAATTGTAGCAACAGCACATCTACATTTGCATCTCTGCTACTCTAAAAACAGGATGTAAGTACAGATTGTCTGGGAATGTTATTTCTATATACTTCTTTGTTAAACAAATGCTTTTCTTGAGGTATTTCACTGATCCCTCTCAGTTAACACTGACGGCTCCACAATAAGTCACTGCAGAAATAAATCCACACTGCATTAGTGCATACAAAAGTTGCATACAGTTGCATACAGTTCAGACACACAATGAGTTCATGCACACCCTCCCACATAAAAACACAGTGAGCAGGCAGATAAATCAGTCTGTGAGCACGGCTATGGAGTTCCATATTATGTGGTTACTTAGTCTCAGCACATTTATAAAACTCATCCCAGTCACCAGTCAGAGGAGAGGAGACGCAGCTGTGTCTGCAGAAGGTCAGGAGGAGGAGGAAATCTACTCCCTAATGCTCTGTGGGTATGTATGCAAACTTTATCGTAATTGAGCTTTTACATGATATATTTCCCTCCTGGATGATTCTGAATGATGACTACAATAGAACACAATCACAGCACAAAGAACAAATTCATTACGCTTTTTGTCTCGCAGGTCTCTGCTGATCATGGTGGTGCCTACTGCTGTGGTCATGCGTGATGCTTCTTGCTGCTATTATTACTATTATTCATATTAGCATTAGTTTTAAAAATTCTTAAATTTATAGCCATAAAAACATTATCAGTCGTATTTCTTATTGTAGAACAGCTGTTATTACTTCTACTTATATCATTGATCATATTTACCACCATATTTTTTATCAGTATCATATTCTATCACCTTAGCTGTAGTTGTTTCTACTATTTACAGTATATCACTCAGGTATATTAACCGCCATATGTGTAAGTCTTATTCACATTACTGTAGATATTATTATAGTTACTGTTACATCTGGTTGCTTGCATCTCTGGGACTGTCAGTCTGTATTTGGGCTGTCTGTCTGTCTCTTTCTCTTTCTTCTCCCCAACCAGTCAAGACAGATGGCCGTCGGTCATGCCAGTTAAAGGGAAGGTTTTCGTCGCCAATGTGTGCAGAAGATTGCTGGATTATGGATATGTTCTGCTCCGATATGTATTTACATCAGATAGATTCTGTTGTCTTGACATTTCTATAATCACAGGAAGCTGCCTTCAGCTGGCGGTGCAGATGTTTGATGGATGGGAGATTTTAGTTTGCTATTTTTCTTCTTTGAGCCAAATTCTCACCCACGCAGCCATATACAGCAATGGGGACAATTTTCTGACGCAAGCATGTCCGTTCGCTTCCCAACTGGACCACTACCACCTGCTCATCAGATTTCCTCGAAAAGCTCATCAGCTGCCGTAGGCTGTAAGAGAGGGTCTGCTGTTACAGACGAGCAGGGTTACAGGGGTTAACTCTCCAACAAGAGGCCGATTTACAGCCATGGACAGGAACCATCTATCAGCACTCTGTTGCCTGTCACAAAACAGGCCAGATCGAGCTGCCTAGGGCCAAAGTCACTGCTCAAAAAAATGCCTAATAGAATTTAAAATGAATAGACAAGACACTTCCTGGTGCATGGTAGTATCATGCCAATGACACTGAAGTTATCATGCTGAAGTTAAATTAGGTATATTATCCAGGGAGATTTTTTTCGTAAGCTGTTTTTTTTTTTTTTTTAAACCCATCAAGATATTCCTTAAAAGGGCCTTCAACTGAGACTGTTCATAAATATGCTTTATAGTGCATAAGTGGTGTAAAACCACAAGCAAAGAAGCATATAAAATAGAAACAAGTAGTCCAGATGATTTTTATTATCTGCTTATCCAGTTTTAAGTTCACATGATGAACTACTACTGTTTGTGGTTGAGAGAGAGGAAAGCAAAACTCAATCAGAACCAGGCCTAAACTTATCAGGAGGGCTTTCCTTGGTAATTCACTGTGGTATCCCCCAACAACTGTTGGTGGAGCTTATTTCTCTATGACAAAGTATAAAATTTGTGGTCACAAGTATTAAAAAGAAAACATAAATGTGTCTCTTTAGTCCCACAAATCTGTCTCTTTTTCCTGACTTTGTTCTGTTTCTGGCCACTATTGCCCATTTCACACATGCACTGCAAACCTGACATCATACAGACTTTACCGGGGTGGAGTGGGATACAAAAATCCACCGGGACAATATTTACTGCACCGGCCCACAACGGGCCCAACCCATCCCCTCCACCAGGACAGGTGTGTGTGTGTGTGTGTGTTTGTGTGTGTGCGTGTGTGCGTGCGTGTGTGTGTGTATGTGTAAAACTTGCGGTGCAGACCGTGATATGATGACAGAGCCCTACCGAGGAGGAACTATGAAGAACTCAGCCCAAATGTTTTGCTAATTCACAACAGTGTCAAAGCTTGAGCTAACCGTTTTCCTGTCAACTCACCTGCATCACTAGTTGACGCCTGGTGGTTTCGAAATAAATCCGTGATTTTTGACCATTTTGATGCTCTCTCCTCCAGCATCTGCTTCTTCTTCATTCTGGCCTTTTCAGCCCCTCCTTTCTCCTTTTTCTTCTTGCCCTCCATCAGGTGTAACTGAGCAAATCAAACACGCAAATCTGATTCCTTTTCCACTGTAAGAAAATCCACTACTCCAACCTTGCTCTCTTTCTCTCTGTCTGAGAGCTGCTCATTCGTCCCCATTCGTTCATTGGATAAACGCGGAGCGATCATTGAAGCAGTACGCAGTTCCCATTTCCCATGAGGCTTTGCTCTGACCATTCTACATTAATTTATGAACAAAAAAAACCAATTCAATCGTTGGTCATTTTATATTTGTGGTCATGAAAGTTATGTAACGTCTGAATAAAAATAATTAGATCAAGATAGGAGGTTAAACAAAAACCAGTAGGCTGGATTAATGAGTGTGACACTGTAGCAACCATGAGTGAGATGTAGAGACACAACAAGTGTTATATATACTGGCTGGACTCTCCATGCCAATGGTTTATCAAGATTTCTGACATTTTCACAGGAACATGCTTGATTCTGAAGAGATTTTACTCAATGGGCCGGTCATGCGCAGTCTGCCGGATGGTTCACTTGAGTTTGTCGGTTGTCCAGATGGCCACTCCGCCCCTGGATTTTACCCTACCAGCTCCCTAGTACAAAGTCTGTGTAATCTCTAATTGAGTTTGTGAGTAAAGCAGGTCACTGTGCAGAGTATTTACGATGAGCGAGTGAGTGGGTGTGTTTTTGGGGGCATGTTGATAATGTTTCTATCATGTGGCTTGCGTAAATGGAAGAAAACAAAAATGAAATGGTGAAGAAGAAGGGTGATTTACACGAAGATGCCAATGGAAAAGTCTTACTGGAGAGATGACAAATTCAAGGAACCGCAAGACTTTTGACCAAATTACAAACTATGAGACTGTGGCGTAATCCCCATCATGTCCTTCCTCCTTCACGCTCTACCCAGGCGCCACCAAGCCCCCACCTCACCTAGTTAGAGTGAAGAATCTCCTGCTGTGTGCTATATATGTAAAAGTGAAACTCCAGACAATGTCCACACCTGATTCTCCTGATATTGTACGGTGATCATGGGAATAAACAGTTTAAGGCATCAATTTTCAGGCCCTAATGTTTTTGGTTATTGAATTGCTTTGGCTACATTTCGAAGAAAGATATCATGGGAAATGGAAAAAGAAATGGTCAGAGTGCAAAAAAAGGTCTTGTTACAAATAGTTTTGTGCCCCCCGACTATAGTTAGAGGAGGAACAGATGAGCAGATGACTGTCTGCTTTAAAAAAGGCATCGCTGGACTGGCAGTGAGAGAGGAAAGGGATGGAGTAAGAGCGGGGATTGATGTTGAAGCAAGAGTGTGTGTAGTTCTGTAAGCGGTTGTGTGTGTACCCTTCAGTAGGGTAATGTGAGCCTGCGGTCCCAGGGGGGACAGATCACCTGTATAAACCCCTGACTCTTTTCTATCAAACTCCCCCACAATGACATAAGCACCTACCCGTCCACACACCTGCATTTAAAGAAGCTTACGAATACCAAATTAATCTAAGTAAAGCCATGCAGCTTCAGACAAACTCCTGCATTCAAAATAGTTAGAGTTATGCACACTTACACCATTCCAAGGAATTGGCAGGCCTATTAATACCACACTTCAAGGACTAAAGGATTGGGCATCGAGCCATAAGATGCTATCTGGTGACTGATACACACTTGCGTCTCTCTTTCTGTCCTCAGGGTACTGCCTTTCACTCTGCCTGCCAAGCTGAAAGGTTAGCCTGGTTACATTCCCACAGTAAGACCAAGTTGGTCTTAACAGGGCTGTGGTCAAGCTAACGTGTTTATGTATGAATTTAAAGGAGAAGAGGCAGTGTATACCACATTTAAGAGAACTACATACTCTGAACAAAGGGTTGTACTTTGACTACCTTTAAAACATTGTGCTTCAACGTTGAATTTATTAGAAGCATTTCCAAAAGACTTTCAAATGATACAGAGAGGTAGATTTGTCTCCTCTTAAAACAAAATGTAAACTAGAGAAGTCCTTTGCATTTGCATCTAAAAAGATTTGATTAAACAGATGAAACAAAATAAATATTTAACATTAAATCGTAAAAATGCCAAAAATAGAGTAACAAAAAACAAAACCATTTCGAACAACTGGCATTGACTCATTAAGGATAGATGCAGTCCCTGCCCATGTCAGTACTATAAAGTATTTTAGAATTACAGGTGTCGGATGAAGTGAGTCTGCATTATTAATCATGGGTCGTACAGGTGCAAGCAGCGACCCATATTTACGATCATTGTTAAGTCACAGCCTGTAGAGGCCATAGTAATTATGACGGGAGCAAAAGAGGAAGTCAGCCGACGTAGTATAAAGAGTGACAAAGTTTGCGTATGGAGTTGTTCAGGGTGGATGGATGGAACTTAATTAACTTAATTAGGAAACAAATTTAACTTGTCTACTTAAGTTATGTAACAAATACTTACACATACTTATTTTTACCCAACCCATGAACATTTAACGTAATACAATGAGTTTTTAAATGGTTACAAAACAGTCTCAATTTAATCCTGATGGCTCTATGTGACCTGCACGAGCAAAAAGTCCATCAGCGAATTTTATTTTTATTTTCATTTTTGACTTTTTATTGAGTGGTTATGGCTGATACTGGGGCCGGTTCAGCAAAGAGATAAAGAAAAGAACTGCCCGAAGAATTAAAAACAAAAGCTAAAAAAGGCACAGTGATAGGTCCCGGTCATTCAACAGAGAGAGAAAATTGCAGGATTTGATTCAAAATTGCTCTTGAATTAGCCGTCTTCCTCCTGGACAGGCATGCAATATGTCTATTTTGTCAATTTGTCTCTTTATGACATGAGGCGGTGGTGCTCATGGAAACATTGCCACTATTGTCCATAGGGGGCGCAAACATCAACACACATTGCAAGTTCTCTGTATTTGCTGTAAATAGAATGGACTAAAAAGCCCCAATCACAGCGAATTCTAGGTTTATCCAATAAGGAAAGGCCAAAAAAATGCAGTTCACTGAGTGGCCTATGTTAAACAGGCCGTTTTCACAGCATAGTTAAGCCTTTTTAAGGCCTGGTACAAAAAAACATAATAGTCTGTATGTTAGCCGCTACCCCTCACTTCGCCTAGGAGGTAAACGTCAGCCAGTTGGATGTTTCACCCTCCCACAATGTCACATCAATGCCCTTTCTTGGTAAGAAGAAATGAGGTGGAGTCAAAGTCAGACAAGATGGTGACTCCTGTAGGCGAGGAAGATTGGATCAAGTTGAGAGAAGGGACCTTGACATTTTTTGTACAGTCTATGGGTCATAAATGTTGTTTTGGGGAATCATCAGCAAACAACCTATTCTGTCATTTAGGTATAAGGATGTGTTGAAAACAAAACATTCATATTTATTTAACAAGCCTCTCCCTGAAGACTGAAGCTGAATTAAACAATAAAGTTGGTTTTCACTTATTATAATGGCCCAGCCAGTCTACCACATGTGGTACCTATAATGCTAACACACATGTTTTTTTGTGTTATTGTGGAAGTAACAAAAGGTGGCAGTGATGCAGACTAGGGATTAGCAAAGTTAAGACTGTGGGGAGGTTTGATCCCAGGCCAGCCAGGGCACATGTCCTTCCAAAGGAAGGGCTCTTAAGCATTAAACCATCAAAATGTTAGCAAGGGTGGGTAATTTGGGAAGGAAAACCACACCATTGAGTCCTTTTCTGTTGGCATCGAAATGATAAAAGAATCACATGAATGTTTTGTTGAAGGAAACTGTGGCATAGATAATTAGAAAGCCCTGACTATTTTTTGCTTGGCCTTCAGCAGTGGAAATCAACCATATACTGGACTGAAAAACAAACTCACACACAGATGTCGCGCTACATGTCCTGTGTTACTTTATGACCTAGTTCAATAATCTGAAAGTGTTAGCCCTCTATGCTCAAAAAAAAAGATCCATAAAATCGTGTAGAACTGATTTAAAACACTGCTCACATTTACACATTATCATTATAGTTGGTCCAATTGCTGCCATCACTGACATGCACAGCAGAAATTCCTAATCCCTTCCTAGACTTCCTAAACCTCCCACTTCCAGCTCTCCACATCATGTTCTGAATATATTTTGATTGAATATTTACTGTGTCCAGGCCCCACCTCTGCAGGCTACAAACACTGTTTTTCCATACAGTCACCACCAATTAACTAGTCAGTATAAATGTTTATGTTATGCTTGTTCTAACCTGATTATTGGCAGCCTGATTTCCTCCTGCAGCTGATTGCTGGTTTGGTCAGAAAGCAAGCTGTGCATAGAAGTAGGATGGCTGGAAAATACACTCCTTGTGGATTTATGATAACCAACACCAAGTCCAAAATAAGTTGAACATGGAGAAAAAACTGAGACCATTCATAAATATGTTTTGTAGTGTGTAAGTAGTGTACAACCACAAGCAAATAAAATAGAAGTGGTCCAGATGAAATTTATTATCTGATAATCCATTTTTTAGTTCATATGATGAACTACTACCCATCATTTGCAGTTGAGAGAGAGAACAATCAATTGAGAGACAAAAGCAAAACTCAAATCAGAGCCAGGCCTAAACTTTCTTGGTAGTTCTCTGTGGTATCCCTCGATAAAGGATAAGGTCTAGGATAGGTCTTAGTAGACGTCGCTATACTACTGTGCCGCTGCAAGCTAGGGCTATCTTCGAACCCGCCAATGTTGAGTGCCCTGGACTGCCAGCCAGTTGAATAAAAAACATTTACCTTTCTACTGTATTATCAAGCTGATAGCCTCGCAAAAGAACTGACCAACACTGGCGGCCTGGTGGTGTCCCGTTCCTGGCAGTCCGATAGTCTAAAAATTGACCAAAAGCCCTGTAGTCTGACGGGCCGTCATCCAGAAAAAAAGAGTTCAGACCTGCTCCGAAAATACACACTGGGGTTGTTAGATTGACTGCCTGCCTGTACATGTAACTTTTCAGACTATGTTAACATATTACCTTAACACAGTTCATACTTCTAAATTAATATCGAGTCATGTGTGGCTTTCTTAAGAAAGTCATTTCCATCAATAAATGTGATGTTCCCCAGATAACAACACAGTTTACAATTTTTTATAGCTGCTGAATTATTATTCCTCTGCACAGGTAGTGAGCAGAGCCACGATATCCTCGTTTGACCAATATTGTCGGTTATTGTGCATTTTTCTTTTTTCCAGGTCCTTCAGCAATAATGAGAAATTAGCTACAGCTACTACACCCGTCTTCCAGTCCAGAGACGCTCGACTCAGGCCATGGTGGCCCTGCTTGGCCTATGAATAAACGGAGGGCCATTTTCGTCTGGAAACTGGACAGAATTTAGACCCGAAATGGAAAAGCGAGATTTACTTAGATTTTTTTTTAAATGTATGTATCGATTGGCTATATGTATTTGTAAACTTCTGTGACCCTCAATGTACAGCTGTACATTATACGGCTGTAAACCTGCAGTCCCCTCTTCTTTTCTTACCAGCCAAATGTCCATCTTAATGACCTATTTGATTATGAACTCAGTGGTTTTATGGCTTAAAGGGTAACTGTGGTCATTATCCACTCAGTGTGATGGTCATTAGTCTGTCAATTCCAACACGTTGTCTGCTCACCCCTGCTATTCACACTCTACTGTGAAAGTAAACAGAGGAGACGGCGTGTGCTGGTGGCTCGGGCTGATAATGTGTTGCTGCTGCTCCTCCTCCTCCTCTAGCTCTCTGCTTGACTGACTCGTCTTTGCATCTACTGTTAAAATAATAAAATAATTGATTTCTTTAATTATTAGTCTTGATAAAGTGTATAAAAGTTCCACTGGTGTTTTTTTTTTTACCTTTTCTCTTGACTCAACTGTCCTTCAAGATGGCTTTGATTTGTTTTCTCCATCTCATGTTCCAATCCATTCACTTTATTCTTAGCACACACACACACACACACACACACACACACACACACACACACACACACACACACACACACACACTCCAACACCACGCCCCTGATAACCATCAGCTCCAGGGCACTCTATTGTTTCAGCTCAGTGCTAATTACTTCAGGTCTCAACCCCAGGTTCAGTCAAAGAGCAGCAGAGAGAGGGGGATGGTGTGAATGTGTGTGTGTGTGTGAGCAGAGAGAAGTGTGTGTGAGTAGGGGTCGGGGGGTGGGGTTGAGGTTGGCCGGGTGGAGAGGTCATTGCTGCTGCCAATCAATTGTCACACCGGATTCGCCTAAACATCGCAGTATAATCCAGGAGAGGAAAACACAGCACCACAATGAGAACAGCCAACCAGACTGCTGCTGATGTTTTCATGTTCCAAGCATTTATCAGCTGCCTCTTATCAACGGCAAATCCCTAGAAATACCAGACAAAAACATGCCAGTTGAAGAAATAAGAGCTAAGGAAAGGATTAGTGTGTTGGACGAAATCACTTTTTGTCTGCACGTCTGCTCATTTTTATTATCTGCCTCAAATTCCTTCTATGTGGTGTTTATCTCCTTTGTGTCTTTGGGTAGAAGAAGATATGCAATTGAGATCATTTTTAAAAGGCACATATTTGGGATTCAGCTGACTTTTTTTCTCATTGTGTTTGTGTGCATGTGTTTCTAGATCACTTGTGGAGTGTCAGTAACAAATGATCTTGTCCAAATGTATTTTTTTCACAGGGTCAACACTCTAAAATTAAGCAATTAATGCTGATGTGCAGTTGGCCTCTGTAGTAATTGTTTAATTACAGAATTCTCGCCACAGTAACTAAAAATGTAAATATATAAAATAAATAGTATAGTATAGCTGAACTTGAATCTTGTTCCATTTAAACCATTTAAATGTGAAGTGACATTAGAAAACAGTTTTCAGGTATTTGTGGCATTTAAAGTTCTGTGGCGCTCTTAAGTTGAGTTTTATTTCATCTGGCAGCCTCGGAATTGTACAAATCACTTGGAAGAAAACACAAATCAAATGTGCCTTGAGCTTTCCTCCTCCCCAAATATCTGCAACAATTCCAGGCGCTTTCTCAGCCAAGTCCACTTTTACAACACAGAAAAGCCAAAACAACACTCTTCACTGCTAGTTTCATGCTGTAAAAAGAGAAGTCTTCTCCCAGGGCGCCATGAGCAAAACAAAACCTGTCTAGTATGTGCATCCATTGCAATGCAAAACAGATTTCCAATGCTCCGGCATCACTTAAGGCCCTACTTTCAATTACAATGTCACGGGCACTTAGAGCTGATGGACCTTTAGAGAGGGAGAGTGGAACCTGTGGTGAAGTTCCAGACAGGCTTAAAAGACCATTGGGTACTTTAAATATAAAATAAAACCCCACTCATGCTGAAAAATCAACTTTTCAGATGCTTATTTTCTAAAAATACAGCCAATAAAAACATATGTAAGCCACATCATCCAGTATAAATACAGGTTCTGGATATTGTCAGAATTACATGGGGGATGCTTGCTGATTTTCTTTACAGGAGGAGAGAAGAGGAGAGAAGGGAGCACAGTGAGGAAAGAACAGAATAAGATTAAAGAAGAAATTAAACGATAGAACAGATTAAGAGAAAACGCTGAAGGAGAGGAGATGGGATAGTTGGAGAGGGGAGGAGATGTGGCTCTCTCGTGTATTTTTCTCTTGGATCCCGCCCTCCTGGTCAGGGGTTGGTCAGGGAAAGCCAACTCTCGCGCACGGATTGGTCGGCTCTCCTCCGGACGGGTAAGACCATAGACATAAAGAGTAGACGCCTCATCGAACGTTGGGCCTATTGGCGCTGACGAGCGGTGGAGCCGCCATCTTGGCCCGGTCGCCCGCTCCACTCAGTGTAAGGACAGGACACGGTTCAGCGTATTTTAATATTCACAGTGGGATTAACAGTAATAGAATATTCTGATATATGATATATGTGATGTATGATAGGTGTTTTACAAACACTATAAATATAAACACAACAATAGAAATCATTTATAGAGTATTAATAGGCTATATTTCATACATGAATACATAAATGTCTCTCTCACTCACTCTCTCTCTCTCTTTCTCTCTCTCACACACACACACAAACACACGCACACACACTCACACACACACAGAGAAAATTAAAATACATATAAATCAAGAGTATCAATACAATTAGGTCAGAGAGAGAGAGATGACATTTTGGACACATCTAAATACAAGTCAAACAGACACACTTTCATTTAAAGCACTAAAAAAAACAAGAGCCGAACCCTATATGTTAATAAATATTCAGAAATGATCCATGCTCTGCCAGTCGCATAGTCGTGGTAGTGGAGAGGAGAGGGAGCGAGTGTGTGTGTGGTATAAAAATATATATAACATTTTGTTAAATCGATCATTTTCACACTGTTTTGTTCTTGCACAATTACCAATTAGAGTGTAGCTCTATTTATTTATATTTTAATGATGTAGTAAATGTATTAAATGTGCAAACAAAAACACGGGGCATAGCTCAGTAATATCCATTTTGAATTATACAAACGATTTAAGATTTTTCCTTAGTTAAATAAATGTATGATTTTTTTAACTCCTGTGGTACAACTGAACTAAAAAAGCCTGGACTCATCAGCTCTGGTTTACAAACATGTGACGTTCGTCCTGCTTTAAGTGGAGATGTGGAGAACCAAGTCAAAATGTATGGAACATTTAGTTCAGCTGTGAGAATATCGGGCACAGAGTGGAAATACATGTTAAATCTCTAATTCATTCTTTATAATAAACCCCACATCATGTTGCTCCTGTTTGATGAAACAGTTTAACAGCAAAGGATATTGGTCAGATTCTGCCACTTCTCCTTTGATAGTCTAAACTTTAAAAAAAAAAGTGACATGACATGAAAAATTATCTCATAATTCATCTCAATGTCATGTTCAATTTTTAAAAAACAAAACTGAGAATATCTGAAGTGACCTGAGATGAACTGTCTCTGAAGTGTCTTCCTCTCATGAAACCACAGCACATCCTCCGCTGACCTACTGCTGGAAATGTGCAATCTATTTACACTGGACCACATGTACGACAACCCCTCTCCTCCCTGCTTCTCCTTTCATATCTACACAGGCATGCACACACACATCTGGCCTGGGGGTGAATTAACTAACATTCCCACAGAGGCTAATCTCCACGCCTCTACTGTGACAAGATAATAATAATAAAATAAGGGACAGCAGCTCCTCTGGCAGCTAAATATTTATCTACCTGCCACAGCCTGAGGGACTCACTATAACATTCAAAAATGCATGGATTTATGTATAATTGTTTAAAATTGTACTGTACCGTACTGATTATGAATTGTAATATTGTAATATTAGATTAGAGCAGGAATACGCTGCACAGGGCTCTGGCATCTTGTTCCTTCTGCTGCTCAACTCATAGGCTCAACGAGTCACTCATAGAACTAATCTGGGAGAATGACCGATCCAAGATGGCGGCCGCATTTCTCGCGGCCCAACGTTCGATGCGGCATCTACTCTTTATATGTCTATGGGTAAGACAGTCTCTCCTCACAGACACAATAAAGTTTAGAGCTGGACGCTCGCAGGCAGTAGGCGCAAAACCCGACCTGTGTATCCTCGCCGCTGCGCTGCGCCTCTCCACACGGAGTTATTAACGGGGGAAACAACGCAAGAAGGACTGCGGGATTTATCCAAATGTAGTTTGTTTTTGAACTGCAGATGCGCACGTTATTTTAATTGAAAACACCTTTGATCACGCACATATCTCGCAATGATTCTCTGCTGCTTTCTGGATATTTTTATCTACTGAAAGGTTCGGAGTTGGATACTTTAGGCTCCCCAAATAACACAGGGACTACACGCGCTCCGCTTCTGCTGGACTATTAAACGCGCGGTGCGGTTTCCAGGGCGACCTAACCTAACTTTTAGTGTTTGAGGATATTCAACCGTGCCAACGTTTACGGAGGAGGCAGCCGCTCAGTGTTGCGGTGTGTGTGTGTGTGTGTGTGTGTGTGTGAGAGAGAGACCAATGCCCGGGATGATGGTGTCGTTAAGCGGGGCAGCGTTGCTCGTCTTGTCCGGGCTGGTCGGTCCGCTGTGCCTGGTACGCGCTTTCGGCGACGAGGTGGAGGAAATGACCTGCGACCCGATCCGGATCAGCATGTGCCAGGGTCTCGGTTACAACGTCACCAAGATGCCCAATCTGGTCGGCAACGTGCTGCAGTCGGACGCCGAGCTGCAGCTGACCACGTTCACGCCGCTCATACAGTACGGCTGCTCCAGTCAACTCAAGGTACCGAGATCCGAGACTATGTGAGACAGAAATGCGTACTGGTATTAGACTAGAATAGACAGCATGTTATTAAAAGTGCAGACTGCAGGCTGGTGCACACATTTAGGACCACTGATCCTGGACTTATAAAAAGGCATGGCTGATTCAACATAGTCTGCTATTTGTGTGTGTGTGCGTGTGTGTGCTCCAGAGTGTGATCCCAGAGCACATGACAGGGAGCTACCAGCAATAGGGAACTGTGCAGACTGATGGTGCCAGTGATAACGAGGGGCATAATATAGGTTGGCCCCCAGAGAGTTAAAATAAGTGGAGGGGGGTCCCTGCCTTCCTGTTGTGTCATGCTAATTTCAATGAAAATGCCCCCTCTGTCTGTTGACATTCTGAGTTCATGCCCCACACATCAACAGCTGAGTCTTCAGTGCTATATACTGTACTGTCCTCTTTGTTAACAATGGTGCCCTCAGTGTCCTAAGACAAATGCTGCTTGTCTGCCTCATGCACCATGTATGAAAAAAATTAAAGTGGTCCTCTTTCTCGTCCTTAAGATTTTTATTACGACTATAATTGGAAAGACGAGACTAGAGGTCAAGTTGTCGATTACTGGAGTTCACTTTCTCTGAAATGAGCTTATTACATGCCTCATACACGTACAAAGTCATGATCGTTGGCATATGTATGCGTAGACATAATAAAACAGATGCTCATTTATGTCGTTATTATAAGGAACAGCGGGGGTTGGAAGGTTTGGTAAAATTGCCCCATTTGAGCAGTTTTCAAGGTTGGGAGTATACTGTAATTTAAATATTCCTTGAAACATGCTCTCTTTTCTGAAAATGAAAACTGAAATGATTTAAATGAAACAATCCCCAGATGTGACGAGAGAGGTCTTGAGTGTGTAGCATTTTTTGGTTTAGGTATCTTGAATTTT
Organism: Echiichthys vipera; assembly: GCF_963691815.1. NCBI lineage: Eukaryota > Metazoa > Chordata > Actinopteri > Perciformes > Trachinidae > Echiichthys > Echiichthys vipera. The sequence goes on along the minus strand of NC_139830.1, from coordinate 13,122,632 downwards.
ACTCTTCAAAAGCTGTAGTAACCCTGAAGAAAATGCCCACTGCCCTGTCTGCATATGTGTGCGATTTATATTACCCTTTTAGCCATCTTTTTGTGCAAATAGCTGTTTGGGAATAGGGCTAAAAAAACACCATGCTTAAGAGACAATTTTGTTTATGAGACAACCAGACAGAACAAGGAGCAACTACAACATAAGACCAAACTGTCCTCCTGCAGCTGAAAATTGTCCTGTAAGATAATCTGACCTCACACACACACACACACACACACACACACACACACACACACACACACACACGCACACACACACACACACACACACACACAATAAAGTGGGAGGAAAGGGAAACCGTATCCCCTAACATTTGCTCTAATGGGAGGCTTCCTGACAAGTAACCGGAGCAGCTTTTAGCAGTGTAGTGGCAGCACTCAGGTTACCAACGGTCGGGGGGAAACACCCAGAAGGTCTTTACATTTCTGTCGCTGCTATAATTCATTGTGAGAAATATCAGGAATGGCACTACATCTGATTTAATATCAATAACAATATCAACTTTTGGTTAATTTGAAACGTACAATCATACAAAACAAAACCTTCACTCTCGCTCACACACAGGGCAGCTTTGTTAAGTTTTTAAAATTGTATTTCAATCAAACAGCAAATTACTCAGGACAACTCCAATGTGTGTGGTTCATTTTGGGAACAAAGATTCTCTATTTGCGGAAACCTAATACTTTCTTCTGATCAGCCGGTCCGCTCTATTTGCAGAGATAAAAGCGACTACAACCTAGATACTGATCACAGAATAATGTAACAAATTGAGTTTAAAGGAGATCCCTCTAACTCATAACTGATTTTGACATCTCATACCCACAGTTAGTGCCACAGTAAAGAGTCATTGTATCATGCTTTAGACTAGTAATCAAAAGCAAGTCTGCTTTATTTTCACTAATATAGAAACATTGTTAGCCAGTAGAAAAGAAGAAAAGTGTCTCACTGACTATATTTCTTTAATTCTTATACAATGTGTTTATCACAGTTGTACATTTTTATTGGCAAAGATTAGAATGATGCACAGATGCAACATTTTTATGTTTACTAAGCAAATCAATTCTCACACACAAAAGAGTTGCATGAAGTTTCTGTTTGTATATATTTCCCAACCTTGACAGCCTTCCTGGATTCACGTTTCATTTGGGCTCAGTTCAAGGGATGATTTCAAGCTGGGATTTCTCTATCACTGGATCAAGGCTGCGAGCCCAAAACATTTTGTTCTCGTTATGGCCCCGTTGAATATTTTGCCATTGCTGGAATGAAAAATGGCAGCAAAGCCTACTTGCTAGCACGTATTTAAAGATCCCAGGGCACATGTATGTTTCCTTTACCTGAAGGAAGGCCGAGTGAAAGTCTGCGTATTATCATATCGTGAGCTTGGTGCAATTTTACACTCTGGCTTCAAACTGAATTCGCCGTGAAGGCATGAAATCGCCTAAAATTGCAACCTTTTGTAACCCCAGAGTACTTACTCCTTAACATCACTATCACCAGTTCACTATCTTTATAACCCTGACTTCGATATCCATTTCAAAACCACTATCATGGGACAGAGAAAACAGATCCTTGGATGGGGGGGATTAGGTGCATTACATGGGGCATGCCCTCAGTGTTGTCAAGTCTACAGATTGTTTTTAAACCTTGGAGCAGGTTAGCATTGGGCCATGTTGTCTTGACTCAGGTCGTGGAGTTGCTCATTGGAAGTGAAAAGAGAAACCCACCACTAGAAGAGGTGATGTAATGTATTGAAAGTAAAGGCAGTGAAAGTAGCAGGGTAGTGAGTGGTGTATGCAAGCATGGAGGAGCCATCTACCAGCTGTAACCCAGTTGTACTCCAAAGATTGGCCCACAGGGTGTTCGTAACACTATTTCCACTTCTTTAACAACCACTACACCACTAATATGATTTACCCCCTGCTCCACAGTTTGCTTTAACTTCACTGGAACAAAGCCTTCAAAGCAACGCACTGAAATATGATACAATATTGGATAACTGTTGCACTCTTACTGCACTTTGTTGAAACTGGTTTTAGTAAACTGACATTTTTCCCTCTTACATCACTCCTCAATATGTTTGTTTCTCTTTTTCACTTCATAAAAATAGCATGGCTTTTATTCTCATATATATATACACACACAACACACGTGCAGTATCCTCAGCCTAAGCTCATTTAATGACTTTTGCTCTGCGGTTGTTTTTTTTTGCTCTTAGCATGTTTTACAGAAGTCTGCCATCTTGGCAGACTTCTGTAAAACATGCTAAGAGCAAAAATTCAAAAGTTCAGCTTGTGATCTTTTATCTCCATTTTCTTCCAGTTTTTCCTGTGCTCAGTCTATGTGCCGATGTGCACAGACAAGGTTCCCATCCCCATTGGTCCATGTGGTAGCATGTGTTTGTCCGTCAAGAGGAAATGCCTCCCGGTTCTTCATGAGTTTGGCTTCATATGGCCTGAGGTGAGTCACATCATCACAAGAACCTCCTTAAGTGATGTGGAAAATGGGGGGGGGGTGTGAAATCAAAGTGTTCAGATAAAAAGTTCTCTTTGAGGATACATCTCTATGTATATAAAAGTGCAAAATGGTTTTAACAGTAAGTATCACAATCATGAAAATTTCCCTTCATGTCACTTCTCCAGGTGCTCAACTGCAGCCTTTTCCCACCTCAAAACGACCACAACCACATGTGCATGGAGGGCCCGGGGGATGAGGACCCGCCCTACCAGCCTGTCCGCCATCCTCCCCATCAAGAAGAGTGTCAGGCGCTGGGATCTGCACCTGACCAGTATACCTGGTTAAAACAGACAGAAAGCTGTACTCTCCAGTGCGGCTACGACAGCGGGCTCTACCGACGAGGGGCCAAAGTCTTCACAGACGCCTGGATGGCAGTGTGGGCTGTGTTGTGCTTCCTGTCGACCACTCTGACGGTCCTGACCTTCCTGTTGGATTCACAGCGCTTCTCCTACCCCGAGAGGCCCATCATCTTCCTATCTATGTGCTGTAATCTGTACAGCGTTGCCTACCTGGTAAGTGGGAGATTCAGTATTAATTGTCCCACCGGCGTTCATTTCTTTGAGGAGAATGAATAAAAAAAAGAACCGATCAAAAGACTGTGAAATAAAACGTAAAAGAGTGATAGTGTAGACCATTTCGTGAAAATTATATTGTGCATTTTATGTGGATACATGTGATATACAGTAGAGATGTGTTATATTTTTACTGTGCCTTTTTAACAACTGGCCAGGGACAACAGATGCAAGCTAGCCTATAAGCTAACTCTTGTTTTTTCCCTGGTTGATTAATGAGCTTTGTCCAATAAATTAATTTAATTTAATTAAAAAGAAGAGAACTGCACTCCATGACAGAAAAGTTGACCCTGCAGGATTATCCAGGTCATCCCTGAAATGAGTGCAAAAATTAAACAAACAGAAGCAAATACAGATATCGGTCAAAACATGAAATTAGTCATTAAATGATGAGATTTAATCATGTACTGCTTATCTAAATGGAAAAGAAGTACATTTTTAAGTCTGGTTGTGCTGAGAATGACCAATTTGTAATAAAACTTCTCTTGATCTCTCCCTTCCTTTTTTGTCTTCCCACTGCCTCTTTCTGTCCTTTCCTGTAGGTTCGCTTGACTCTTGGGAGGGAGCGTGTTTCCTGTGACCTGGATGCTACCGCAGTACCAATTCTAGTACAAGAAGGGTTAAAGAGCACCGGCTGTGCCATAGTCTTCCTCCTGCTCTACTTCTTTGGCATGGCTTCCTCACTCTGGTTAGTACACACACACACACACACACACACACACACACACACACACACACACACACACACACACACTCTCTATCGTATCAATCTTTCATCTCTTTGTCCCATTGTTATCAGCTGTTGTGTGACTTGCATCCTGTTTTTTTTTTAAAGTCTAAACTATCCTGTCTCATAACCTTTGTACTAGATAGACTCAATCCCACATACAAAGACAGCATGTGTAAAAAAAATGTAAAATGCCGCCTTTTGAGTTTGTCTTCACTCTGCTCAAAACAGCAGACTGCAAAGCCCAAGGACTTCACTTTCTCCAAAAACATGATCACAACCCTCTGTTATGTAACTTATTACTATCTCATGATGAGCTAATTACACTAGAGGAGCTTTTATGGAAAAGTTATCTAGAGGGCAAAGTTACGTTTTGCACACTTTAGCAGTAAACAGTAGCCTGATGTTGTCTCAGCATCTTGTTTTCAGGAAACATGTGATCGTTATTTACTCCCTCCATGAATACCAGTCCAGTAAGGACAATCTGATAACTGTGCATATGATCAGTGTTCTGCCACTCTCACACAGCTTGCTTACTCTCTGTCTCTATCAGGTGGGTGATCCTGACCCTCACTTGGTTCTTGGCTGCCGGACTAAAGTGGGGCCACGAGGCTATCGAAATGCACAGCTCCTACTTCCACATAGCAGCCTGGGCCATCCCGGCCGTTAAAACCATCGTCATCCTCATAATGCGACTGGTGGATGCAGATGACCTAACTGGACTCTGCTATGTTGGCAACCAGCAACAGGAGGCACTCACAGGCTTTGTGGTGGCGCCACTTGCCACATACCTTCTAATAGGTAATTGCAAACACGAAAGTGCAATCCGTTTTTCCATTTTTATGGGATTTTACCTATTTCTTGTTAAAATAAAAGTGCATTCACCTATATTTTATACACTCAGACCCCACAACCTCTCCTTAACTGATGGTCCTTATATGACTAATGTTTTCCTTTCTGAACCTCAGGCACTCTGTTCATCTGTGCCGGCCTAGTGGCTCTTTTCAAGATCCGCTCCAACCTGCAGAAGGACGGCGCCAAAACAGACAAGCTGGAACGTTTAATGGTGAAGATCGGAGTGTTTTCTGTTCTCTACACTGTCCCGGCATCCACTGTCATCGGCTGTTACCTCTACCAGCTTTCTCACTGGGGAGAGTTCAAGGCCAGCACCCGGGACTCGTATGTGGCGTCGGAGATGCTTCGAATTTTCATGTCTCTGCTCGTTGGCATCACGTCGGGCATGTGGATCTGGTCGGCAAAAACCCTCCACACCTGGCAGCGCTGCTCCACCCGCCTGCTCAGGGATAGCAGGGCAAGCCGAGGGGGCAAGAGGGCGCCGGGCGAGGGCTGGATCAAACCGGGGAAAGGCAACGAGACAGTCGTGTGAGGAGGGAGAGAGAGAGAGAGAGAGAGAGAGAATGGACTTTGAACTGCTTCTCTGTCACTTACTGAAACTCATTTTGCCAAAAGAAAGAAGGGGAGGACAGAGAAAAGCGGTGAGAGGGAGAAGCGGGAGTTTCTGAAGATAGCAAATGGATCCAATGGCATCGTAAAAGCACGCTGACAGTCTTCAAGCATGCCTCACCCCCTCTTACTAAGAGGGGACTGGGTCGTACATTAGCAGCAACCATAGCCTCTCTACCTCGGTCAGACTTCCTTTGCCCAGAGAGATGGAAGAAGCATAAAATGAAGGAGAATGAGAGATCAGAACAGACCAGGCGCACCAATAAGCTGTGTAGCACCACGTCTACCTCCCTGTCTCTCTTTTCTCCAAAGCCTTATGAAAGCAGAAGTGACTGAACCTGCTGGATACAGTAATCCTCATACTGCTGTGTCTTTTGAGGGCTTTTTCAAGTTTTGAATTTAACACTGGAGGGTCCTGGTGCAGACATTATTCAGATGTAGGTCGACATTTCCCAAAAGCAACTCGAGTTCCCGTAGGTTTTTTTTATCATCCACACGGAAAAATTTAAATCAAATACTAGACCAACATGGATTGAAATCCGATGAAAACATATAAAATATGACCTTTAAATCTGTGACGTTTACATTTGAAATTCTTTTTGTAAATTATTACCGTTTTTACAATATAAAAGAGCAGTTGATTTTATTGCTCATATTTTTTTGGGGAAACCAGCTCTAAGCTGTAATAATGCACTATAATTCTATACAATATGTGAAGTGTCTGTGCTTGTCACAAGTGCATTACCAGGGACGACAGAGGTGTAATAACAGATTATTACACAGTATATTCATATGCAGAGAGCCATTAAGAATTCTTTCAGTTTTCATTGTGAATGCTGCAGAAAAAAATAACTAGAATGTGGGTAAATTCACAATAACCTTTCTTACAAATATTGTGAAGGAAAGTACAGACAGAGAAAGAAGATTATTTTTTTAATGTGTCGTATAATTTTAGGTAAAGTCTGTGGTAGCTATAAATTCATACCGCAATGGATCCTGGGAGCACTCCAGCTGTGCCTTTTATTGACCCATAAATGTGGAAGCGGTAAGACGTCTGGGAAATGTAGGCCTGTGTCTTTTACCTCAGTAGACTATGAAAAGCTCAGCTAACTTCCAATGATGTGTACATTCTTCTGTGGAAACCTGCACTATGCTCTTGAGTTACCATGAAATCCAGGAAATTAAATTATTCCCTCTGCCCTCTTTTCCAAACATCGGACCCGAGGCACATTGAAGAATTAGAGCTTATTAGACAATCACTTGCCAAAAGACACATTATGCAATAACAAAGAGCTGTCACAGACACAAGCATGTGCACATGCACATATATGCAGGTATGCACACATGGGAATCAGTTCCCACGAATCTCATCCACCAGCAGTTATGATCGCTATCAGAATAATAACCCCAATAATAAGAGACCATACCTGACTCATTTTGTTTCCTCTCCATCTGTTTGTATGCATCTCCCTTTCTTTTTAAATTCCTTCAGTTAAATCATGCCATCACAGAAGCACAACGAAATTGCCACTACAGATTAGCGTGTCTGTGCTGCGTGCATATCTTTCTGTCTGATGCTCTCATTGGCCCACTGTATGCCTGTTTCTCTTTAACCCTGTCTACTGCATCATGGCTCACTTCCCAGACAATCAAGTCGTCCCTGGAAAGGATTTTTGTATATTACGTTTCAGAATTTCATGGATGATAGAGACGAGATTTCTATTCATTGTCTCTAGCGATGCATTTTGTTGATAATGGTCATCTCCGAACATTTTAATCTTGCGGTTTCTCTCTTTAACTGCTTATAGAATGTACTATAAACTCTTATTACAATAAGTTATTCCTATTCTTACTGCTGCACTCACCAAATTTTGCAACTGCTCCTGTGCACAGTATTTTTGCCTGACAATCTTATCTAGCAAAGCTATTGCGTTTCCGCCAGTCTTTGAATGTATATTATGTGGGGTGTGTGTCAAATTTCGCCTTCTACATTTCAGTAGAGTGAAGAAAATTGAATACTGGCATGTTTAAATGTATGTTGGAGCTTTGCCCCCTGTGTGTCATTTGAAACCAGATAGTGCCTCACACAGTCACAGGTATCTTTAACATAATGTTTAGAATGGGACAGAAAATAACGTCGCCCCAAAAAATATGCTAACTCTAACAGTACCCTTGTTGCATCAAAGATACTTTTAGTGGTTTTGGTGAACCCTGAAAAGCCAGTGTTTCTCAAACCAGCACACGATGGCACAGCTATTACATTTCCAAAGTCAAACAAACATTATATTGAGTTAAAGTGAATTAAATTAACCTCTGACCACCTCCCCTCTGAGCTAATGCAGTTCCCCTGGCTGTCTACTCTGGGATGACCACGCTGAGCTTCAGGTGACATTTCCAAACAATCACTGAACAGTTGTGCCCTTAAACATGCTGTGTATGTGCCACGGCATAATGAAGATTGAGAACCACTGGTAATACAGATTTGTAAATGCTTTCTGAGAAGCCCAGATAAGCATCAATGTTGGGGGTCAGTTCACCAACACTCATCGTAGCCTTTGAGGTATAAACTGTTCCTTTGTGTAAAAGACTTGTGGTCTTTATGATGTCATCGATGTATTATAAAGAAACTGCTAATTTATCCTTGTAAAAAAGTGACAAAAATTGTTTGTTATTTAAAAACACTTTTGTATCAGAAGAAGATAATGAATAAAAACGTTTTGGTTTCCAATATGCGGAGGTGTGTGTTTGTGTGTATGTGTTTTAAAAAAGTGCGATAGAAACACGGCTGCAACTAATGATTATGTTTAATATTGGTTATTCTGCTATTTTTTTTCTATGAACTGATTAATCTTTTGGTAAATACAAAAAAATGCCTGTTCCAATTACCTCAAACCCAGGGTGACATCTTTGATGGACCTTGTTTTGTCCAACCAACAACAAAACCAAAAGATATATTTTTTTACTGTCACGTTAGACAAAGAAAACCAGAACATTCTTACAATTGTTTGGTATCTTTGCTTGTAAAACAATAATACAATATTAACACAGAATCAACCAACTAATTGACTAATTGCTTTAGCTCTAAATGAAATCCACTAGAGCTGCTCAGTTCATTACATTTAATCGTTCAATTTGATTTTGGCTTTGAATGCTTCAAATTTCGTTTCACAATTATGTTTCTGTTTTGTCTTGTGTTACAAATCTGCTTTTTTCTTAAGTGGTGTCCTTTCACCCGTTTTGCTGAGTTGTTGACTTGAATACGTTTACTGAAATGTTGAAAATAAGCTTTTCACTAGCTTGTGAGCAAAATAAATTGCAACCAGCAAAAAAACAGGTGGACGCTTGGGGTTCCAGGGTTCCACTTGTCATGACTTTATGAAGACAAACCAAAACTGTATGCCTTTCCCCGCTGCAGACAAAACCATGGATAAAACTGCTTGTTATTAGTTATAACATTTTTTTTGCTTACTCCTTCATACACAACTACAAAAAAAAAAAAAAAACACAGAACAAGAATTCTTCTTTTACAGACTCCTGCTTGTAATCCTGCTACTCACTCACATGCATCATCTGGTGGTGAAAGCCATGAAGCACATCCACAAGATCTTACAGAAGAACATAAACTGCACTGCAGTCATGTATACTCCTGATGATAAATGCACACAAACACACATTTACATTTTCAGTAATCGTGATCTAAATATTGACCAAAATAATCATATCATATGATTTTTGCCATAATCCATTGTCATAGATCCACCCCACCCCTTGCCACCCCTGACCATTACACGTTCCATTAACGTATGTCCACACACTCATGGTGTGTTACATTAACGCCAGCACCTGTATATTTGCATATTTTAATTTATATTTCATATTCTATATTTTGGATGGATGTGCCCTGCGATAGACTGGCGTCCTGTCCAGGGTGTACCCTGCCTCACAACCGATGACAGCTGGGAACGGCTCCGGCCCCCCCTCGACCCCGATAGGGACAAGCGGTTGAAGATGGATGGATGGATAGATGGATGATTATTGCTTAATTCAGCTAAATTTTAAATGCAGTGTATTCTTTCTGTGTTTCTAAGTGTATATTTGCATCCGCTAAGCACAAAACCACCAGTTCAAATTCCTGGTATGTAAACTGTTTACATACTTGGCAAAAAGTTGATCTGATTTGATTTTAATTCTGAGATTCATAGCAGGCATCAAAGGTGGAGGTTAAAGAGTAATCCTGCCTCAGCGTGTCATGTATAGACATCCTCATACCTCCCAAAAGCCACTACTGGGCAGTTATGAGTGAGTGAGTAGGTGAGTGAGTGAATGAATTAATTAATAAGTTCTGTCATGGGTCTATGTTGCATCTGAAACTTCTTCCCTCTCAGTTGTGTTCACTTAATGGGTTGAACAATGCTGCCACCTTTTGTCTGATGAGACAAATTAAGCAGTGGTGATTCATCAGGCACTAACTAACTTGACACATCTATGCAGCAGCGACTGTTGTGAACTCTATTGCATTTCTTTTTAACAGTTACTTTGGGTTAGGAGAACTACCCCATAACCACTCAATTTGTTTTGACTCCGCAGTGGAAACACAGTGATTATACTGTGTAAACAATACTGTACCATCAATCACATCTCATCAGCTATGAACTTACAACCTTCCCCAACACACAGACACTCACTTCCAGAAACACAGAAACTCTCACAGAAGCACACCTCCTTTCACTTCAAAAGTAGTTGTAATTTGGGTTTTAAAATTACACTGAACGCACGCTAGGCTGTAATTTAGAAGCGCATGCAGGGGTAAAATTGCATCTGGAGAAACTGATTAATTCTGGGCATGCTTGGCATGGTGTGTGTGTGTGTGTGTGTGTGTGTGTGTGTGTGTGTGTGTGTGTGTGTGTGTACTAACCAGAGTGAGGAAGCCATGCCAAGTGTGTTTGTGTCGGCAAAAGAGAGAGAGAGAGAGAGAGAGAGAGAAAGAGAAAGAGAGAGAGAGAATCAAAATGTCTAAGTCTGCAGCTCAGATTGCCTTCCTGTAATTTACTGTGAGTGAATTGAGTGTTTGTTTAAGAACTCACTCAAAAGCCTGAGGTAAAAGGAAAGTGACAGCATCCACTGCTGTATTGTTTCCAGATGTGGCTGCACTAACACACACGTGCACGCATGCAGTACATGCACAAGCAAGCATGATCACAACGAACATTCACACAAAGACAGACAGAAAGAGGAGGAGTAAAAGTTGAGATTCATACCCTAAATGGTGGTTTCTGGACATGATTTTGTGTGTGCGTGTGTGTGTATGTGTGTGTGTGTGTGTGTGTGTGTGTGTGTGTGTGTGTGTGTGTGTGTGTGTGTGTGTGTGTGTGTGTGTGTGTGTGTGTGTGTGTGTGTGTGTGTGTGTGTGTGTGTGTGTGTGTGTGTCAAAGCGCAAAACTGAATGCCACAGGTCATTTTATCCCCAGGCTTCTCCCTCTAGGCAGCAGTTTCCACATTTCAGTGGTCATTCAGTAACTTGTCACACACGTAAATCTGTATCAGCTAACAGCTCAAATTGTGATTTTCCAACTTTAAAAAGAACAGAAAACCAAACTTCTAACTTTAATTCTTACTCACAGCTGACAGATTTTACAGTATAACCTCTGGATCTCCGTTCTTGCGGTGACATTTGGATACAACCAGTCCATACTGTAAAAACACACACGCACACACTTTGTTCCACTCTTAGAAAACAACATGGTAGTACTCTTTTTGCAAAGTTAAATTGTGAAAGGGCCCCATTAAAATTCTTTCGACTAATATTCTTGGGAATGTATTTTCAGAGTTGGGTTCCCTTGTGTGTAACTGTGAATGTAGGTCTATGTGTGTGTGTGTGTGTGTGTGTGTGTGTGTGTGTGTGTGTGCGTGCGTTCGTGCGTGCGTGCGTGCGTGCGTGTGCGTGTGTGTCTATGTGTAAAGAGGAGAAAGAGATTGAGAAAGAGCAGCAGATATGTGGAAAAATAACTACCATGACACAGAGAAAATCAAGAAAAAGAGAAGAAGTGAAGGAGAAACAAGAAAAAGAGGAGACAAAAATAGAGAAAATCAAAGAAAGTGAGAGGGATTGAGTGTGAGGAAGAGGGGAAGGGAAATCTGTCATCCTCCAACGGCAGAATGCTGCAGCTGTTACCTCTCAGCAATGTTGAAATCGTTTTCCCATTCTGCTCAACGTCTCTGCTGTATGAATAGTTCTGAGTAATAGCCACCACTAGGGATTCTGGGTGACGTAGTCGCCTTGGCCCAAGAGTCAGTTTGGTGCAAGAAGGATTTGTAAATCCTGGTTCTCTGGCCAAACAAGCTAATGATCTAAGACAGAAATCCAAAAGCCCGGCCAAGAGTGAAGTTGGAGAATTATTCACCATCAAGCTGAAACAGGGGGCTCTTTATACGTGGCAGGGGGTGTGAAGGATTGGATTTATTTCATGGCAGACAAACATGTGCTGTATGTTTATGATCAGGTCAGATATTTAAAAGTGCATATTATTGTAATGTCAGACAATAATCTGTGAATTATACTGCCTAGGACTTGGTACAGCATATTAAGTATCATGTTGTGATATGGTGGAACATAACTAACTACGTCATACAACCCCACTTCAAAATACCTGAGATATGCCCTCATAGATGATCTGTTCTCTCTCCGTCCCTGAAACAACCAACATCAGACTGAACCTCAAAGTCTGCTCTTGACATTTGAATGTGTGAACTGCGCCACCACTGTCAGATACACCACAATATACAGTGACACTGACTTGTTCCTTTGTCACCACTAGATGTCACTCTTTGTCCAGACCACACAGTTATAGTTCAAAGAGGAATCAGAATCAGTAATTTCACTTTGGTCTTTCTATCATTTCCATTCTGTTTTTGAGTTTGGCATCATCTGAAAAATTAATATCTAAAAATAAATAAATTCATATTTTCTAAGTACTGTACATACGTACAACTTTGAGGTACTTTACCTAAGTATTTTTCTGGGATGCTTTTAAGTTTGTACTTCACATTTAACACATTATTTTTGGTTTTTTTTTTTTTTACCATTGTAGATTTTACTCCACTACTTTTCACAGCTGTAGATATGCATTACTTTACAAATGAAAGGCTCTGCACACCCACACAAGTGCTCTGTCTGATATGAGCTCTCGTCAGGTGTAGCAACAATGGTAAATACGTAATGTTGCCATACTCTGTACTAATATGGATGATACAAGTGTTAGTTGCCCTGCCTGAGCTATCACTACAAAACTCACAGACAGGTGAATGAAGGGAAATGTCAATCATGCGCAGTTTGCACTCACCCACACAGTCCTGAGAATAGGTCTAATAAGTGAAAATTGTGTGGGTGGACTATGGGTGTGCAGGGGCTTTAAGTTTTTTTTTATATACAAAATATACGATCACTGATATAGAATGTTATGTTCATCCATCTCATAAGGTGCATAAAGAGCACTCAGGATGTGTAATTGATTGTGTTTAGACGCTGCGCTGTTGGAGGTAAAGCAAATGTGCTACAAAAAAAATAAATGTGGTACCATGTGGGAGAAAGGCTAAGTAATTCCATGTTGTTTCAGCAGGACATTTGTCAACTTTATAAATGTCACCCGGTCAATACAGTCACTCCATCTCTCGCTCAGTCTCCTTCTCACAGACATGCAGAGAGAGAGAGAGAGAGAGAGAGAGAGAGAGAGAGAGAGAGAGAGAGAGAGAGAGAGAGAGGGAGAGAGGGAGAGTTGAGTGAAGAGAAAGAGAAAGGAAAGAAGGGAGAGAAAGGTGGATGAGAAAGGAAATGAGAGTGGCAGTGTTGTGTGGTTATGGAGAAAAGGCAGAAAAAAAATTTGGAGGGTAGAGTCGAACAAGCGTAACATAAATTATCCCATTGTTTTCCTCTATCAGAAAACCAGTTTGTCACGCCATATGACTGGAAATGATTCATACAAATATATTATATCTCCAAGAGGCTGTCTGGGTAGCATTTGTGCTCACAGTATAGAAAAAAAAGGCATAGAAAGACTGATCAGATTATTAATGCCATGTTTTCTCTTTGTTCTTAGCATGCTACCATGCTGCTGTCTAGCTCATATAATGCTTCACATGTTCACCATCTTGACATGAATGCGGAAATGCACCAAATGCCATTTCACTAAAATCATGAATGTAAACCTGTTGGTGGAGCTACAGGACACGTCACACTTATTACACATGTAATAACACAAACCCAGTTGCTTTGACTTAGCACTTTTAGAAATCCTTTGACTTAGATGATCGAGCCTTCATAGATGTTAAAAAACAACAACTTTAAGGCCCACATTTTAATTGGACACCCAGTGTCTCTTTTTTCTAACATCTAAACAGTTAGCGTGTTGGCTTGTGGTGTTGTTTTGGCACTTTATTTGTCATGTTTGATAGTTTGTGGGAGTAAGTGTGTTTTGTTCCCTCGTGGGTCAGTGACTTTGTACTTTGAGTTTTACATTTTGGATACCTGAGTAGCAATGAGACAATTAGCTAAAGCCTATGATCCAGGACTCACTGTGCCCTGCTTATTAGAACTGGTCCAACACTCTACTGCACCTCTGTCATACCGATATGGAAATTAAGTAGCGTGCACATGATGTGCGCGCACACATACAAACACAATACACACAGTGACAAATCAAAAGTCATCAGATAAGAAATGGAAATGCCGGCAGAATTCGATGAAAGAGACAGAGAGCAGGGGAGGAAGAGAAGCCTGGAGGGTAAATAATAGCATTCATTTTTCTTTTCTAGTTTTATCAGCCACATGACGAATAAACATGTGGCCTGTTTCCGAGAGTTTGTGCTCCATTAAAAAGGATCAGAATTAGTACTCCGTCACAGATGCTGCTAATTTGTTGAATGGTTCGAATTATATGAGAAACAGGAGCCCTCATTAATGTTATTAATAAAACCTTGCTTTTGCTTGCTTTTGCTACTATTAGAAGTCAACATGTCTGCTGTGAAAAAGACATTTTAAGCCATCTTAATGAGTCATACAACCTACCTACAAGGTCACTAACAAAGTATCTGTAGTTACAGAGGTTAGTTACTGTACACCCTGAAATCTGCTGTGTGACTGGAAGAATAATGTTTGCTAAACCAACAAGCTAAAAGGCACATGGCTAACAGCTAACATGAGCTGCAAGTAAATATAGCCCCTTTCACACATGTACATGGTTATTTTTAAAAGCAAAGACCTTTCCCTGTGTTTGTTCCCTTCGTTTACACGCAAATGGAGGATTCGCCTATGAAAACGATTCTTCCTAAAAACTCCAGCCAGAGTGGAGATTTTGAAAAACTGCACTTCTTATTCTGCGACTTAAATCGATATTTTGTTTCCCAATGAAGTATCGATTTTTAAGCCGCTAGTATTGATACATAAATCGCTTTCATATCCCCCGTGTTTACCCCTGTACGCTTTGCAGGAAGAGCGATTTGATCTGCCAGCCACTAGTGTCCCTGTAGAGCAAGTTACCAGTCTAGATACTCTCTTTGCACAGACGCCGACATCTACCTCTTCCTGTTTGCGGAGTCCGAGTGAGGAGATTCAAGAAAATGGGGATGAATATAAATCCAGCACCTTCATGCTTAAAAGCAGACGTGTGGGAGCTCTTTGGGTTTAAAGGGAAGAAGAAAAGTGACGACTTAGACAAAAGCCTCGCTGCCAAGCTGTGTCACACAAACGTGAAATACTCCGGAAACACCACCAACCTACGAACCCACCTAAAATGTCACCATCCGGACAAGGTAATGTTAACGGAGGACCCTAAGAAGCTGCGCCGTGACCCAAAACAAACCATGCTGGACATGCGTGGCGGTTGTTCACACAAATGTACCTCGGCTTCATTAAGGTCACAGAAAGAGAGTCCATTGTCCAGGATTTGAGACCGTATTGTATCGAATTATATCGAATCGTATCGAATCATATCGTTGACTGAATATCGTGATATATATCGTATTGTGAGCTGAATATCGTATGGGGAGATTGGTGTATCGTTACAGCCCTACTTGACAGCATATATACACGGGTTAGTGTAAACAAAACTTTTGCTGAAACGGACAGGTGTGCACGATGTTATATTTGAAAACGGAGAAGGCGAAATGTCCATTTATGAAAATAGCCGGCCACGTGTAAACGCAGCTGTACTCAGATACCTTGAGCCATCTATGAACTGTGTGGTTTAAACATGTGACAGATAAAGTGAGAATTTACAGTGGGTGACATCTCCCCATGAATAAAACACATATGCCGAGCAGAAGAGGAAACACCTGAGAGAGCGAGTGGAGCGGAGGAAGAGAGCTGCAGCTGACAAGGCCTATTATTTTCCATTAGTGAGACCCAGATCATGCATCTAATCCCTAATGGGACAAATGTTAACTACAAACCCCGTAATACATACACACAGTGTACATGTGTCTAAGTACCCATTCAGCTTTGGCCTCAAGTAGTATAAAGTAGCTACACTATAATGTGTATATAGTACATCACACTTAATGAGAAAACGTATTGCTCACAGGTTATTTCTAATGATGAAGACGAAGATGATCACACTGGAGTTTCAAAGCCTGAATTGAGAGCAAAGGTTGGCGTTTGCGTCCGGTGGTTGATTTCACAAATATGAGTTTGTAATGTCAGTACCATCAGGACAAGTATCACTAAAATCCATAGTTTTAATTGTTAGAAACTTCAAAATCTCCTTTTAAGGCAGAGTGGCGTTAACATATCTAAAATCATGACACTGACATTGTGACAGATGACGGTTCAATTTAAAAAAATAGTGTTGTCACAAAATCATCTGATAGGTGTAGATCCTCATATAGACAGACTACAGTAGTTCCTTTCTAAGAGCATTCATTCTTGAAATCTGTCTGCACATTACTGGGGCTTCTTCCTCCTCTCCGTTTGGTGGCAGCTTCATGTGCCCTTTCTTCTGAGTAGGTTTTATCAAATTTGTGGTATGACGGCTGTAGCAGGCAGCTTTTCCTCAAATTAGGGCTGAAACAATGAATCGAATAACTCAAGTTAATCGATTACAAAAATTCCTTGAGGCAACATCTCTGCCTAATTCCTATCTTGCGCGTTAAGCGGACGGTTCAGCGCAGGGATCAAGCACACCACTACATCCGGAAAAGGCAGAGGCTCATTTCACACTTACAAAAGAAGCCAAAAAGGTGCAATGTGTCCACTGAAAACTAGAACTGTTATACCACAACAGAACGACATTGATGATTCATCTTCTGAGCCTAAAGCAGCCCATTATTCACCGGGCGCCGCTGTTCCGTTGCTGTAGTGAAAGAGGGGTAACGTAAGCTGTTCTCATGAATGCCTCTATGTCTCTATGGTTTTGTTTAAGGAAATGTGTCAGTGGCGTTTTGTACGTTGCTTATTGTTATGGTAAACAGGAAGATAGCGACTCGCTCTTCCTGATAATATCAATCTCTAATAAATTTTCGAAATAAATCTTTGTCTTTGTCATTGAAAGTCATTGAAACCTGTTTGAGTAAACACATGCGTCACATAGAATTTTATGCACTACTTTGTTGTTCATTTGAATTAATTTGAATGGTAAATTACGAGTGTATTGCCTTCAACACACACACACACACGCACACACACACACACACACACACACACACACACACACACACACACACACACACACACACACACACACATTCGTCTCTTTCTCTCTCCCAAACACACACACGCACACCTGGGTGTTACACCAAATAGGCATAATAACGCATATTATAATAGATTTTTACGCAAAATGATAATGGTAGAATACCCGATAAAAAAAAGATTCGACAGCTGCAGCCCTACTGCTGCAAATATCACAGCTTGCAACATTCTTATTAGTGGGCTGGAGAAAATACCTCAAATTTGCTACATCGGCTTATCTCTTCATTAGTGATGTTGCTGTGGTGTTTTCACAATTCAGCAGGAAATGGAAGAAGAGTAGCTTTTTGTCTGCCATGTTTATATTTAGTTACAGACCTGCAGATGTAAAAGAGGTATGAATTACTGAAGGGGCCATTGCCCCCCTAATCTATATTTGGTCTGGCGAATAAATTTCCCCCCAGGGATAAATAAATTTCCCCAAGGGATTAATATCCTATCCCATCTTATCATGACTGGTCCATCTGATGCATTTCCTAACCTTATCGAAGTGCAGAACGTGGACACCTATTCCTTCAATATACTGCAGCATGTGTTCAAGACAGTAAAGCCACTGGCTCAGCCCTGCTCTGTCAACAAGCTCTATCCCCCTGTGATTGCAGAGGAGTATCACAATACAGGTGAGTGCTTGAGTGTGCTGTCATCCTTCAGTGATGCCACTGTGGAGCTGTCAGAGGAGGGGAGGATTTCTGGCTCCAATGCAATACAACTATCAAAAATGATTGAATGCTTTGCCCTAGAAATAATTCCCTACTGTAACCACTCATTGCAGTCCACAGAGGAGTTTTTTGGGCTAACACAGAGCAACTAAACTGACATCATAGTGTACTATACTTCAATGAAGTATCAAATTGCTCAAAACATCTAATTATATGAATACTATCATGGAAAACAAACACTTCCTCAGTAAAAACTAGAATTACCGCTGTGCAGTTGTATGCCTCCACCAAACAGTCAAGATGCAGGAATTTAATAAAAAGGTCTTAGTTTGTTTTTTGTCAGAAGAAGAAGAATTCCTTTATTAGTCCCACAAATGGGGAAATTCAATTTTCACTCTATTATTTTTCATTTTACACACACAGGCCCGAAATACACACACATAGAGCAAGGGGTTGCCAGTGACAGGCGCCCCTAGCAGTTGGGGGTTCAGTGCCTTGCACAACAGCACCTCGGCAGTGCCCAGGAGATGAACTGACATCTCTCCAGCCACCAGTCCACACTCCATTCATGGTCCACACAGGGACTTGAACCAGCAACCCTCCGGTTCCCAGCCCAGTCATTCTATGGACTGAACTACTAACGCCCCAAAACATAGATGCTTCACACACATGTTCAACATTTGTGCCACATTTCATCAAAAGACCTCCAGGGGTTCCTGAGATATCGCGTTCACATGAATGGAATGGACGGACAACCCGACAACATAATGCATCCGGCAAAAAAAACCTGCAGTATCATCTGGGTGTTATGTGGGGCGTACCAAGAGCTACTGACACAACAATGCAAAAAAAAGTACAGTAAAAATATACTCACCTGTACCAGCTGGTAAGAATTTACACAACGTTAATATATAAAGACGGGTGGTGGTTTCTTTAGAGTTTAGTTCTATTTTGTCTATTTGGTGCGCAATCTCATTTATTTCTCTTGTCTCCCCTCCATATTTCTGGGGACACATAAGCACTCATGACTCACTTGTGCTGGCTGCACATTAAGCGATTCGCTGCCATTAAAATGCATTTACTTGTTTGCTATTTGAGTAATTAAATGCAAGTTGTTTCCTACTTTTCTTGTGTGATCTGATGGGGTAAATCACCCATGAAAAGGTTAAATACTGCAGATCTCTCACTCCAGTTAGTTGAAATGCCACTCAGATGAATCACATATTCATGATTTCACAGCAAGTCAAACTGACTTTGACCAGGCTGGTAGTTACCCTTAAGGAGGTCATGTCCTCAGTATTGTTTCAGGAGATTCTGGGGTTTTAACGACCTTACATTCTATGATTACACACATATTATGCATGGTGAGATTTTTAGGCCTAATTCTGGTGTTATTTTCAGAGAGTCAGAATTGTTAGAAATGGCCCCATCAGAGTTATAATCCTGCTTTAAAACAGCATTAAGACAGTTATGAAGGGGAGATAAACACACACTAAAATAATAGCAAAAATGTGGAGAAAGTAAGAAAAGAGACCTTTTGGAGGCCAATTAAAACTTTCTCGGGGAAGGTGAGGCTGCACTGGGGGCCATTAGAATTTTAACCTTAGTATTTATAAAATACTGGCTATGGTCCTGCCTTTCACTCACGTTTATTAGACATAAACGCCTGTATGACTGACAAACCTTAACAGACACAACTGATGCAAACTGGAGTTGTTAGCCTCAGAACGGCGGACAATTTGTTCTCAGAGGAAATGTTCAATGATTTGTTGACACATAATGAAACCATGAGTCATGTGCTGTCTGTATCTGCCAGTTTGTCGACTTTCCCTGCCTCATGATTCTCATCTCAGTTAGGCAGTGTTTCCCTGACCCAGTGATAATACCTAAATAAATGCCCTTGAAGCTGACAGCTCTGTGGCTCAGAGACTACATGTAGTTTAATTCAAGATGACACTACCACATCTGTGGTAATTTAATAGCTGCTGCTTTAGGGAATGTAACGAAATATTCACTCAAAGCATATATTGATATTAAGCCCATGAACCTACTCGAATATCGAATTAAATGATATAATAGATGACTGTGTGCCGTCTACAGGTCCTAATTTAATGATGTAGTATGTGACCCTGAGAAAATGTTTGAGAAAATTGATTTTGGTTATTAGGTTATCTGATGTATTTGCACTAAGTCTGATAACCCAGGCCCATAAAATGACTTTAGCATCTTTCAGCGAAATGCAAATAGATACTATATAGATATGAACATTAAAATACCTATAACTTCTAAGACTGAGCCTTGGTCCTGCTTGGCCGCCACGCTGCTGTCTGAACTGACTCACCACCAGAGGATGATCATAGGGCACCGCTGGACGCTTATACCAATGATCCATGCCAAGGTCCCAAACATACACTGTCAGGGCTTGTTTAACAAGTACAGAGTTAATCACCAGCCCAAGGAGTTCTGGCACTAACTGCACGTATTGACCACCATGTGTCAGAACAATTGTTGTGGAGTCTGTATATTGGTTCTCAATATCCCACCTCTTTTTTTTCCCCAAGAGAAATTATGCACAGAATTCCCTGAGCCAGTTCATGTATGTCTCATTCAACCCTCCGTTATGCTTCATGTCGGGCTTCTCTGCCCTGTTCCCTGAAGAGACTGCCCTCATTCTTCCTTTCGCAGCGATGAGCAAATATTATTTTTCCCTGTGCTAGGATAGTCCTGGATAAAACTAGGGAATTTAGGGAGTCTTTGCAGGATCCTGCAGAGCAAGCAAGTAGTGTGAACATCAGTTCATTACTAGTAGGTTCTCCATTCTGGGATTTACATTGGTTGAAACCACACAGTCGAGAGAAATGATTGCAACAGAAGAAGTACATATACATACACACGCAGCTGAATGCACTCTATCGAGAGTACACGACACCTCTCACACATGCATGATCAACCGTACATACGGAGGTGGGTGATCAGTCTTATTTAACAGCTACATCTAGGGAGCAGTCTGCAAAAATCAATGGTAAATTCAAATGTCAGACAAAGCTTTAAGGTCAGTATAACTGAAATGTTAGGAAAATCTACATTCACTCTCGCTTCCTGGGCCGGTCCACAGAGATACACATATGCACGGACAAAGAGACACACTACCTATTACCAGACACAGTATGCTTCTTTACATTTCCATTTCTTTTCCCTTCTGATCGCTCTTTTACATTTCTTTTGTCCCCTATTGTATACAATAGGGTTAGCAAGGTTAACAAGGTTAGATAGGTTAACAAGATAGGTTAACAAGGACAAAGATAGTGATGTCAGTAGTCTATCTCGTCAACACATCAGTCCATGACAAGGTATCTCAATTAGGGCTGCAACTAACACATACTCTCATTATCAATTCTTGTGATGACTATTCTCTTAATTAATTGATTTGTGTGTAAACTGTCAGAAAATAGAGACAAACGCCCATCATAATGGTGAACCCAAAGATATTCATGTTACAATGATAGGAAACAGAGAAAAGCAAATCCTCACATTTCAGAAGCTGAAAGCACAGACTGTTTAGCATGTCTAATAGAAAAATTATTCCAAAGTAGCCTGGAAACCAGACGAATCTGCCAAGCTCATGTTTCATTTGCTCTGGCACTTAAGTCTGGCCTTATCCCATGCAGATAGATTTTCAGCCAGCCAGATCCTAGGCAAGTCAATCACAATCGTTATCTCATGTGTCCGCCCCGCATTTCAGACGATGACTGACAGAGAGTGTCTTGCTTGAATGTACATAACTGCCATACAACTCGTTTGAGCAAACTGTGAAACTAGGCAGCGCTGATCAAATATGACACAATATTTCTCACCTGAAATGATTTAGAAACATATTTTAGTGTATTGTTATCTGTAATTTGAAAAAATGTTGTTTCCTGGCTGCTCTTTCTTCCTGTTTCAAGGTCTACCTAGTTGCAATTAGAGGCATTTTAGTCTTCACAGTTGATAACGCTCCTTGGAAATCGAAAATTAACTGAGATTTTCCAGAGTGATATGCAAATGAGTCTGGCAGTGTGATGTTTGTCAGTCAAAGTATTGTATTGTTGGGTGTATTGCAGCCTAGGGAGTTCCATTTTTTTGTCTCTGAATTCTCCATAAATTATTTTTCCCTCCTCAGCTTCAGGATCCTCTTTAATTTTGGTCCTTTTCCCATCTAGGCCGCTCTCCTCTCTTCTCTCCTTTACCACCACCTCCAATTTTCCACAACCTTTTGTTCTACATTTGTAATCCCCATGTGTACTTATTGTCTCTCCTTCCACCTCAGCCTCATTCCCCGTCATCTCCTCAAACCCTGTCTATCCCTCTCCTCCTATTGAGTGCTGCTTAAGGCCATAATCTGTCTTCCAGTGCCCACCGCTGATTGGGTCCACGGGGAATGGCAGCACAAGACAGGACTGACAGGTGTGTGCGTGTGTGTGTAAGAGAGAGAGAGAGCCAGGTGAGAGCACAAGGAGAGATGGAAATCTGAACATAGGAAAGAGATCTCTGGCCCTCATTTAAGTTAAACTTTTCTGTTCTTGTTATGTTTCTGTCATACAGTCAAACACACGCTCTCTCTCTTTCCAGTAATCATGCAGGGGTTGTATGCGTTATGCATGAATGTGGATGAGGGTAAGAAATAGACAGGTTAAGTGTGTGTGTGTGTGTGTGTGTGTGTGTGTGTGTGTGTGTGTGTGTGTGTATGTGTGTGTGTGTGTGTGTGTGTGTGTGTGTGTGTGTGTGTGTGTGTGTGTGTGTGTGTGTGTGTGTGTGTGAATACTGGACAGTGCAGTGTGACCTATCAGTTGTAAAGTCCCAGTCTAAATCCCCTTTTAGACAGGTACGTGGCTTAGATCGATTCCTGAGAAATATAAGAGATGTGTGTGCTCAAGCACAACTGTGGTGCAGCCTTCGTGTCCATGTGCACATAATAAATGTGTCTGGCTGATAAATCGGGTTGTGTTTATTGCTCCAAATCCTGGATGTTTGTGGTGCAATTTATTCAAACAACATTTACAGCAGGAGAGCTCATTTATGTCCAGCAAGAAAAAGAAGGTGTTCTAAGCATATTAAACAAATTTGTATGGCACCAAAGTCCAGGTGCCATCTTATGACTGCACCAGACCCTTAAATCCAGGCAGAAAGTTGAATTCATTTTCTAAAGACAGTTACTTTGCAGCCTATATGCCTATGCATAAAACAGATTACTATTTATAATAAAACAATATTCCTCCGAAAGACTAAATCACTAAATTATTTAGAAAAGATGACAATCCATGCAATTTCACAAAAATGACAATTTTTGGCAATAACTTAACATAAATAACTTAAATCAATTGAACTCAGTTGAACAGAACATCACCAAGGCAGAGACAATGCATAAATGTATAAGCAACATAAACACCCCTGTAGCTGCAGCCAACAAGCAGTAATGAGACTCCTGTAGTGCACAAAAACAAAGGTCAAATCCAAATGTTTTATCCGCACTCACAGACAAGTAGACTGTAGTAGTCCCTGAGAGTTGAGGGCAAAATCAAAAAACTATTTCATTTTAGCTTCCCCTCCATCTGCCACTATTTAGGAACTTTATAGTTTTAGAGCTTTTGTCAACAAGGTAAATCTGTCTTTCACAACTCACAGAATCATTTAGGCTCACAGACCAAAGACAGAACATCAACACACAACATAACTGTAATATACATACATGTATGGTCATTTGTGTAAAATGATTAATTAATGCTTCACTCACTGGTGTTGAGATCCAAAAGAACAGAATATCTTGTGGTCATTTCTTTAAAAATATTCTCTTTACTCTGTTTGTGAGTATTTTAACGATTGAGTAATTCTTTTCTCTTTCTGTGATTTTAAATGTTGTGTCCAAAAAAAAGCATTATGTCTTTCATACTAAGGGACCCTGAAACTTGACGTTGATGTTTTAGTTTAATGAAAAGGGCTTTGCTGTCAAGCTCTGTTCTTGGCGTGCCGAGTAAAATTGATTTGATGTCATCTACATTTAGATCGTTAACCACAGGAATGAAAGGGAAAACCAATAATAAAAGTGGGCCCAGTAATCAAAGCAAACTGTTTTTTAGAAGTGACTGTCAGGAAATGGATTTCTTTCCTTGAGGATTGATGATCTGCTTTTGGGAATAGCCTACAGCAACCAATGCTGAGCATCAGTATAATATTGATGTGCAGTGTGGTGTCATTCCCACATCTGAGGCCACTTGCGGATGCAGAGGAATCATTATATTCTAATACAAAACTGAACCTTGTGATGTCAGCCGTGGGCATATTTGGCGTTGCTATTTCATGACAGCAAATCTATCTCACCTCGAAAAGGACAATTGCAGAGGCAGACAGTGTGCCCATGAAGCCGTGCAGCAGGAGCGTCTGCCAGCCCCTGGCACTCCATCAAAGACAACAAGATGGGGACAGAAACAGAAAAATACATGAAAGGGGGATAGAGACGAAAGAGGGCTTGTGTTACAAGGCATATGGCCTGTGTGAGGAGACAGATGTTTCTGTGTGGAGGGAAGAGGTGAGCACTCACGCACCCTGTTGCGTCTGCTATTGCAACCCCCCCATGGGATGAACACACAGATGTGTGGAGAGGCCCCACTGGCATGCTACGACTCTCAGAGCTCATCGAGCCTCTCTCTCATGATATTCTCTCACCATCATCATGCCTCACTTTCACAATTCCTCCAGAGTTGCTCATACTGGCATCTCATCACACACTTTTCACTGTTTTCTTCTTAGTTACTACTTTTCTTACTTTTCCTACATATGTATGTTAGTGAAATTATACTATATGGCCATTACTCATGCATGTATGTATGTAATCTATGGGTTTGTACATAGTGTGTTTCTATTTGTTTCTGTCAGTTACTAATCAGATCTCTGTGTGATCAGCCTTTTCTATAAATGTTTCCAATGATCCCTGATTGAATTACTAGTGTTAATACTAGTGTTAATATTTAGTTCAATTCAATTGTATTTATAGGGCCAAATCATAACAAAAGTTATCTCAAGACACTTTACATACAGTAGAGTAGGTAAAGAATGCACTATGACTTATTTATGATTTGCAGAGACCCAACGATTCCCATGAGCAGCAACAAATCACACTATCTTAAATAAAGTAATAAAGTAATAGAGTGTGGAAGTATTGTCGTTAAGGTGCATAACAAACAACAGTGAGATATAAGATAATGCTGAAAATATACAGTCATTTCAATAAAACGGACAAAATACAATCATTTATTCCCATGATTGCTTGATCCCCAAGTTACTTTAAGGCAAATGTCCAACTTTTTTTAAAAGCAACTATGTAAAATTTCATGTGAAAAGTTTCTTTGATTGTGTTTGTTTGTTGTAAAATGAGACAGTCAGTTTCAAAGTAGTGTGGTGTTTGACCATGCTTACCTGCTATGACATTTTGGAAAATCGTATGCATATATTTATTTCGCCAGGAGTTAGATGAGATAATAATAATAAAACTAGCTTGGATTTATATAGCGCCGTTCAAGGTCATGGGTCATGTTCAAGGGTCCATAGGGTAGGGGCAACTGCACAGAAGGCCCTATCCCCATAGGTTTTCAGTCTGGTACGGGGAGTGGAAAGTAGGTCCAAGTCTGTTGAGCACAGGGGCTGTGCCTGGGAGTAGGGGTGGAGGAGATCAGTGATGTACTTGGGTGCAAGTAAGTGGGGAGATTTGTAGGTCAGAAGGAGGATTTTATAGGTTGATGCATGCTTTGACAGGGATCCAATGAAGTTTTTTCGAGGCAGGTGGTGATGTGCCGACAGGGCTTGGTGTGAGCTGAGTTCTGGACGTACTGCAATCTTTCAAGGGCCTTACTGGGTCGCCCAGACAGGACACCATTGCAGTAGTCCAGGCGGGAGGAGATGAATGAATGGATGACAGTGAGGGCCAGAGTCTTGAAATGTTTCGCAAGTGAAAGAAGGCAGATTTGGTGATGCTCTTAATGTGTGACTGGTATGAGAGGGGAGAGTCCAGTATGACACCCAGATTCCACACTTCTGTTGATGGGTAGATGGAACAGCCATCTATGGCCAGGGCAGAGACGGACGATACCACTCTGAAACAAACTGATGTTTGTGTCATGCTGGATGCTGGGGGCAAGCTGCTAGCTTGGTCCGTCCAAACTTCTCAATCTCACTTAACACGTTATCAAATCAAATTTCACCTGTACACAAACAGACATGTAGAACCTGTAATTTGTGGATTTAGTGGAAGATTTGTTACTATTCTATTTTGTGATAAACAACAGCTGCTCAGTCCTTCTTTGCATCGTCTCTGGTAACAGTGTGGTTTTCTAGATGTGGTTTTTGAGCCTTTGTCTTGGTATAGACCAACCAAATGAGTGTATGCCCACATTATTATAATCCTTTCCATACTTATGAGGAAAAAATGTGGGATGAATAAAAAAACACCATCCATCAGTTACCTCATTAAGTATACTTTCCCAATAATGCAAGAGTACTGTATGTCCACAAAAAGAGTATATAAGCTGCATGTGATACCCCTATATCTTTTTTGTTTATATATCACGTTATAAGGAATACAGCTTTATTTTTGTCTTTCTTCATCTTTATCTGCGGTATTTGTGTCTTGAGTTCATCATTACAACAATCCTCACCATACATTACTGTCTGTGTCTTCTCTCTTTCCTGTCTGTAAATGGGCACAGATGAGTACTGTGTCGGGTCTCAGGTGGTCTCATGTGTTTGTCTTGTTTTTTCCCTTATTTCGTCTCCCGGGGATAGGTTGTTGCTAATACGGCTATAAATCATGTTGTTAATGTGAGTCTGTGTGTGTGTGTGTGTGTGTGTGTGTGTGTGTGTGTGTGTGCGGGCACGTGTAAGTGTGAGTAAGAGAGAGAGGGAGAGAGAGAGAGACTTCATTAAGGAGCAGAGAGTAAAGCAAAGGTCAAGGTACAGAGGGATGGTAAAGGTGACACACAGACACATGGTCTTGCTTTCAGAAGATTTCCAGATGTAATTGGAAACTGCAACATGACACAATTTACAGTTTAGACATTCAGGGAGAAGAATTAAATCAAACCAAGAGCCCTGTTGTCAAAAAAAGGAAGGGTGTGGTTACTTCTTTAAAGGGTAATTTTATCATGCAAGTTGTGCTATTTCAAAATGCTGACAATATCTTTAGGTCATATAACAGTATAGGCGTTAAGTACTGCTGTACACAGAGTATTATTAATATTCTATTATTAGTATGCTTGCACTATAAGGGTCCAGTAACGTTCATCGTTCGAGTGTGCTGAGTGTCATCTGACTGGATCTGAATGTAAACGTGGCGCCAGACTGTTATTAAAGACTGAACCTAGGAAAGAGATTAGATGTTTTGTCAGATTCAGGTCACATTCCTTGACCTTGCATGTGATGTGTGCATTGATAATAATGCTCCTAATCTGCTCTGGTGCTGCTGGTGTAACTATAACCAGGAGCAGGGTTACACACTGGTTTTAGTCTTGGGCAGAAAGAACACATCATATAGTATATCCACAATCAAACAACCACAGGCGCATTAGCTGAGCGGTCAGTTTGAGATGATATTCTTACTATTAGCATGTAGGCTATACGTATGTGATATTAAAACAGCACTGAATTACTTTTCTGCCACTTGGGGGCAGCACAACGTCCTGTAAAAACACTTGTTATCTTATTAAGTTCAAATGGATAACGTGTTAGCCTAGTGTATTTGACTTTTAATATGCATTCGCCGTGTTCAAGCCTATTTATCTGTTTTTGTTTAACACTCTCTCCACACATACAAATCAGAGAGATGGAGGAATATCATTTGGCCCCTTTGTTGCTGTTTACAAGGTTGCAAGTGTCTTTATCTTTGATGATCATTTCGCCTATTTAGCTTTGGTAAAAACACTAGCACCAGTGAGAAATGCCTGAGGGTCACAAGCCTAATGGAGTTAAGCGGCCTGTTTTGACGTTAAAGCGGGAAAGTTGCAAATTAATGGGCCGTGTGTGAGGCAGAGAGAAGGGGAGGGAGGGAGGTATGGTGAATTACAGCTCCCTATGTAGGGATATCCCACCAGTGAGTCTATGCAGGTCATTAGAGCGAAAATCCAAACACACATACACACATAAATATACACCCTGGCAGGCTTGCTGCAATTTATTAACTCTATTTATATCCATTACAGCCGTGTAGGAGTGAGAGAGAGGAGGAGGAGGACTGGGGATTGGAGAATGCAGGGAAATGGGGCAAGAGATAGGGAGAGAGTAACCTAGAGAATAGCAAGGGAGAGAGAGAGAGAGAGAGAGTGTGTGTGTGTGTGAGAGAGAGAGAGAGAGAGAGAGAGAGAGAAAGAGAGAGAGAGAAAAGAGAGGCAGAAAGAGGAGTGAGCTGAATGTTGTGGTGCAAAAAGAAGCAGAACATTGGAACAGGAGAAATAAACGAAGAAAGACAGAGTCAGGCCAGAGAAGATAGAGGTCTGTAGGATTCCGGGACAGCTGAGATCTTGCGGAACGAGACGACATCCTCTGTTTCCATGACAACTGCCTCCACGTGAGCAATCACCCACACACAGAGGATGCACACACGCACACACACACACACACACACACACACACAATCACTCATACATGCTGAAAGACGCAACTCTTGAACATGCCCTCAAACTCCTACGCTGCCTGGCAACTTACCTATCATCCACCCACCTCCCTCCTCTCCATCCTCCCACTCTCCATGTAACAGCCATGTTTCCTTGTACTCTGTCAGTCACGCTTATATATGGCCAGAGAGTCATTTCTTTCCTTAGCAGAGATGAAAGCCCAGTGTCTAAGTCTCAGATAATTATTCTTGAATAATCTTTTTTTTTTTTATCTCCAGTTTAACCAGATTATGTGTGTTTGTTGGTATGCAGTCAGTGTTTGTGCATCGCAACACATGCACTGCTAGATATTGCTTTAAGGCACGACAGAGAGGACCACAGCTGTTGAACTCAATCCACAGACACTCACAGTGACTTCAGAGTACAAATCCATGCACAGTTTTTGAATGTGTGTGTGAAAAACACTCAAGGACACACACAAAAAGACACAGATGGACACACAGCGTAGAACACATTCAGCACAAGGTCACATCCACGTGGATATTTGGTACGCATGCTGATCTGTACACATCCACTAGAGGAGACAAATTTGGCACAGAGGGGAAGGGCATCGCTGACCAATATTCCACCTAGCCTTTTCACTGCCAAGGCAAAGAGCGGCAACAAACATGCTGTCGCCACACACACACACACAAATACAGTGGCCTTGGCCAAAATAATACCAGGGACAAACAATGCAGCAGCAATCAACTTCCTGAGCAGAGAGACACTTGTGGAAACCTTTAAATCCATACCGACATTAATTATACTGACATTTCCTACCTCATTTTGCCACAATAGAAAGAGGGTAAACTGGAATTGTTGGATGTAATTGTATGATAATGTGACACAAATATACCCCTATTGTTTCTGCGGAGGACATTGTGGCATCATGCACATTAGAACATAGAATAGATATGAAAAACAGCAATTGACAGGACAATAAGGTATGACACATGATGTAGTGAAAATCAACAGCCGCATGTTTATCATTCCACACCAAAGTGTGTCACACTCGCTGTCCAAGGTGCTGATCCCAGGACAGGCAGGGATTCAGAGCTACAGATGTACTGGCATCAATCTGGGCAGTAAATTATTTTGAACCAAACTGACGCATAACATATGTAACGCAAAGTCAAATATCCCTCAGAGAAGACACAAAGACACAATATAGTTATTTTTACATATCAATATTGGCTCTTGTATTTAATTTGAGCATAAATCATATTATTATTTAAACTTAAACTTCTCTATCTTTCTTCTTTCTATTTCTGATAGGAATATAAAATAATATACCCCACAGCACAAGATACATTATACACATGACCTTGAATGCTGACACATTCATTTATTTTCTCCTCTCATATCTTGTTTTCTGCCTGATGGAGGGATGGGCCTCTCCCACAGCATGCATTAGAGAAACACCCTGAAAGGTTCAACAATCTACAAAGGTAACATACCTATATAGAGTCTCCATTCTCGCATTTTGACTTGGATGTCAGTTGGGGCAGTCACTGATGATCTGTGTGTCAGTGTGGAAAACAGACCACATTTGCAACCGTAGGGACAGCGCAAAGTTTTCAAACCAGGCAGGGATTTAATTGTATACTAATCTTTCTGTGATGAGTCGGTAAAACTAGTATTCGTTGTTGTGTACATTCCAGCATACTGTGTGAACCTGAATATATGTAATGACCTGTAGTTTTATGCATGTAAAGTGAATTAATAGCAACCATCTTACTGAAAACTGTGAAGTGAAAATCATTACCATTCTAAAGTTTCTAACATAAAAAAGATCAGTCTTTTATTGTAACAATAGATGGTGGCATTTATCTCCTTTTCCTTTCATAATGTGTACTGTTGAAACACAAGGAGGCCAGTCCTTGTGGCGTAGGCCTGGTATTGAAATTTGAGACCTGTGTTTTCTCTCAGTGGTTAAAAAAGATTGTGTTTCTTTCAGTTGTTCACTAATGTTAATCACTGCTTCATCAGCAATATAGTTTTGAAAAAAAAACACCTAAATCCTATTGTGACTATAGAAAAGTAGTCAAACTTCATCACATGTATAAGGGGGACCTGGCTACACTCTTTCCATCTTGAGCTTTGACTTGTTCTTTGGAACATACAGTATAGTGCTTAGTGAAGTTACTGTGTGGGATCTCCGTCTGGCTTAGAGAGAGACACACTGTACATTTGCCCTCTTTAGATCTCCCAGCACATTTTTTTTCCTGGGGGTGGTTGACACAAAAAAAAACCTGGCGGGCTGTTCTTTGCTGTCTGAACAACCTTTCCTCTCAGTCAGGTCAGGGTACATTATTCAGTTTTAGCCCAGCTGGCAGCACATCACATCTTTAACAGCCTTTGCTTCTGAATTCTCAGTCCATCAGAGGGCAGAAAAGGCACACAATAGAAATGATAGTTACTGGAAAATACTCTAGTTTTGATTATGTCCATAATCCTTTAACTAGTCTTTTCTTTTTGTGTTAATGAGTTCAAGAGGAGATCTCCAACATTAAGACAGGTGGATGTGGCTCAGGAGGTAGAGCGGACCGTCCACTAATTGGAAGATCGGCAATTCAGTCCTCCTGCAGTCCGCCTGCTGAAGTGTCCTTGGGCAAGACACTGACCCAAATTGCTCCCGGAGAATAGATTAGTTCCTGCCAAGCAGATGCTATCACAGTATGAATGTGTGTATCAAAGGGTGAATGAGGCAAGTAGCAAAAGCGCCTTGAATGGTTGGAAGACTAGAAAAGGCACTATATACAGTAAGAACAGGTCCATTTACAAGAGGTAATACTGTTACATAAACACTCTAGTATCCTTCCCAAATGTTTGAATCATTTCATTGTTTCAGTCTAATTTTAGCAATACCAGTTTTGATGAATCAAATACTAGGCCTAACTGCTACGCAAGAAACTATTGTCTAAGGAAATATCAACTAATTTGCATTAACATTTTAATTATCTTCTGAAAAACAGACAAAACACTCCTTTCATACAACAGGCTCGTAATTGCCATTGGATCTGAAAGTGCAACAGCTGGTATTGGTGGCAGAAATGTACAAACAATATCACATCCTACACAACTGTGTCACTGCTGCAAGTGTAAACAAATCCTCAAGTGTAATCAATAGAACGTTTATGTGTGGGATTTACCTGGGTCTGGTACTGAAGCGGATTCTCTCTCCGGCCAAGCTGGTTGTGAATGGTGAGTCATCTAGACTTAGACTAGAGGCTTTTAAAATCCCACATAGCACTCCATTTAAAACTTCCTTAGACTTCGGTCTCGCTCTCTCTCTCTCTCTCTCACACACTCACACACACACATAGAGTACATGTAGACGCACACAGAGACAAACCCTCACACATATCGATCAAAGTTTAAGGTGCAGCAGCTATTTCCATTCATCCAGTCTCCCCTGGCTCCTGCTATCGATTCCATTTTACCGGGTGTTTAATTCACAGCCAGTACGCCTGCCACAGCCTCCACTTCCAACACCTCTCTCAATGTTTATCGACAATAAAGTAACACTGCAACTGAACTCCACTTCAGTGAGGCAGTTTTATTGTTGCACTCATAGCATTTTATAATTTCTACTTATGTATCAAAGCTGCATAATTAATACCATTTATCTTCAAAGAGTGATTTTTCAAAGTATTTCTTCTTACAATGTTGGTTCTTGAAAAGAAATACCCGCAAACTCAAGCTGAAGATATTGCAAACATTTAAAGGCCCTGTGGGTAACTTTTCACATGTATCAGTTGTTTTTATTGCCAATGGGCAAAAAGGTTGTTATATCCCCAAGTGCTGGGGTTTCGGCAATGTCAGCTAATGTTTGCTTGCTTGCTATTGCAGCTCGCAGCTAGCAAATGACCTTTTCAGCTAACATTACAAAGCTAGCAAAACTAGATCCATGCAGCATAGTAAGTTACAGCTAGGTGGCTAACGTTAGCTTGCTTGCTTGAGCTGGCTGATGGTAAACAGAAAACAGCAAGCTAATATTGTTGCAAATATGATACTAATTTATTTTACATCATTATACCAACATGATGCCGGTCAATTATATTCAGCCTCACTGTTTTGGTTGGTACTCGCTTGCCGCTAACAAGTATGCTAGCAAGTGGGCGCAAGCAACGGGATGCTTACTTCAGTTCACTAACGGCCACCAGTGTTTTCTGAAAGTTACACAGAGAACCTTTACAACATAATAATTTGATGGCACTGTCCACATGTAAGGATTTAAGTCAAGGTGTTTGTGTGTGTGTGTGTGTGTGTGTGTGAGAGAGAGAGAGAGAGAGAGAGAGAGAGAGAGAGAGAGAGAGAGAGGAAAGCATTTCTAAGTCATCCTGAAATCACGTGCAGCTTATTTCCTCCTTATCCTGTATGACTGAGAAGTCTTGTGATTTAAGTCCCTTGTTGTGGTTTCCTCTCTCTCTCTCTCTCTCTCTCTCTCGTCTGTCTGTCTGTCTCTCTCTCTCTCTCTCTCTTTCTCTCATTTTGTTCTTCTTCCACTGGTATGGCAAAGTAATCTGAAAGAACTACAAGGACAGGGCCTGTAAGTAAAAAGAAATGAAACTATCGCTCTCTCTCTGCAGCCTGTTTCCGTAGAGACCAGCAAAGAGCGAGAGATAAATCTGTGAAATCTTCTGATCATCTGCGTGTGTGTGTATGTGTGTGTGTGTGTGTGTGTGTGTGTGTGTGTGTGTGTGTGTCTGTGTGTCTGTGTGTGTCTGTGTGTGTCTGTGTGATTCAGTATGTGTAAGCAGGGTGCCTGTGTGGGTGTACAGAGAAGGGGGCAGCTTCTGACATACGCAGCAGAGGAAAATTCCCACATAACTTGTGTCCCTGCTCCCTCTACCTCAATGCTGAAAATCAGATCCAATCCAACAAATTAGAGAATGGCACCGTCTTTCTCAAGCACATGCCCTCTCGTCTAAACCAATATCCAACAGAGACTCTGCTAAATAGTCGGTTGTGTCTTTCTCTCACTGGGATGGAAAGAAACCACAGTGTTAAAACGAGGCTCCAAAATGTTATCATCTGAGGGTGTTAATTAGGCGGAGTGTCTGTCTGAGGCAGGATAAAGGAGAGGACTGGGAGAGACAAACGATATTTGCCCTGATTAACAGGTAGTTCAGTTAGACGACCCACATTTTAAATGTTTATTGCAACAGCTAAACATGACCTCTAACCTCATCACTCCCCGCACTTATATGATTAAATATAGTATATAGTATATATCATCTTTCTGTGATTGCTCTCAAAGCCAAAAGTCTCAACCGGAAGCTTGTCAATACCAAGGCGTTGAATGTACAGTATGTCATGACCTTCAAATCTGTATTGTAAACTGTAAACTGAATATATTGTCAAGATGGCACAGACATATGGCGACATGCTACAAGCATCTCTCAAACCGCACTTTGTTAGTTTTATTCTTGCTTACTAAGGCACGCTGTATTTCATTGCTGTGGTACTCTGTACTAATATGTATATGACAAAAAAAAATTGACCTTGATCTTGTATTTTCAGATTCAGTCCAATGGATCTCTACAGTGGTATATGAAGGTAATGCTGGCTGGCTGCAGTCACATGGCAGGTCAGAGGCCACAGAGGAAAATAAATCAACAAACAAGAATGTTTAAACTGGAATCTGAAAATGGGATTTTCAGCATATTAGCGGGAGTGACTGGTAACACATACTGTGAGAAAACCATAATCCCCTTCTAAGAAGAACGAATGAATGTTTCTCCATGAGCCTGAATTGTCTTAAAAAGAGAGACATAGCACTGGAAATAATTGATGTGGTTCAGTGCCAGAAGATGTTTGAACTGCATCCATTGGTTATGCTCTGATTCCATATGTTGCTGTCTTCTAAAAATAATGCACTATTTATGTATCATGTCCAGCTATAAGTATGTAGCTTTGAGCACAAATCATGTTGCATGTTAACTAATTGTAACAGTGAATGATTTTGACAACAGTGCATTACTTAACCAGATATTCAATGGGCATCTAACCTCATTGGTTATGAAACTGCTGTTGCAAAAAGTAAAAATTTGTTTCATAAAAAGGCTGGAAAAAAACACATTTTGCCTGATTGTGGCAGCTGAAAGCTTGCAAATGATTTAGCCGGGAAAAATAACAGGGGGAGCATAACGGTCACAACCCTAAAACACACGATCTGCCACTAAGATGTTCTCCTCTAGAGCCCCATAAATATATGTTGTTGACTTGTAACAAAATATCTGTATCTACTGTTTATGGGGGCACAGACATGGAGGAGAGTGAAACCGGCTTTCTTAAAACAAATGTACTTAATCAACATTAAAACATAAACACAAAATCTTCCGAACATTCTTACAAGTTCTTCAATGTTAGTCTACTGTCTAATAGAGAAACTGATGCTAATTGTCCACTTACCCAGGTGTTTCCACTTCTGTTGCCTGATTAGACCATTGACAGCTCTCTTACTCTCCTGTTAATTGGTTGCACCTGTTGGAGCGGGACTATTACACCTTTACCATTTATGGTCTAATCAGCCAGAGTGAAAACACCTGGGTGTGCAGAATATAATATAAAACCACATCCAGATATAGATATGTCAGTAAAGTTAGGGTTTATTCATGTGAACATGTTGAAAACTGGATACATCTTTGGTTCTATAATCTGTCTCATTATAATGTATATATTATGTACAATATTTGGATATATATCCAAATATTGTACATAATATATACATGTACATATATATATATATATATATATATATATGTACATATATGTATGTACACATTAATCCCATAATTACAAATATTACAAATATTACAAATATTGAACAGTGAAATATAAATTGAATATAAAACCATTGAATTAAGATGGAAACAATAGACTTTATTATTGCTTTAACACGTCATTCTTTACCACACAATGTTTGTCATAGTATTTTCAATACGTTGCCATGGAAATTAGTGTTATTCTACCTCAGGGATGAAAATTAAGGTCGTCCTACATATTGTACCTTTAAGTGCACTTATAAATAAAACATGTGTTGAATATATATCTATTGAAGACATTAAATAAAATGGTTTGTATTAGAAAAGTCACGTTAAAACATGAATATAATCTCACATTAACATGGTTGCTTTGGATATCTTGAGGAACACTACACATAAATTCGCTTCTTGTCAGGCCAAAATGACATGTGAGACAAACTCAGACTCAAGAGAGAAAGACAATCAATGGGTTTTCTAAATAGAGATTAACTCCATTCACCTTTACACAGAAATACTGTGATTTTTGCTGCAATCGTTGTGTGTATTTTCTTCATTAACTGTGTCTCCATGGCAACCAAAGTGGCTTGAAGTCACACACACAGGGTGACCTTGCCTTTGACAAATGCACACAGCTGCATCCATCTTTCTTTCTGTCTCCATTTCTTGAGCCAGCTGCCTGTCTGTCATCCACTCACTCACCCGTCCACCCAAGCTACCATACAGGAAAAGAATTGGAACCCATACATGCTTCCTAAAAAAACACCCAGAGTAGCTCTCCTTCTGTCTCAACTTTGTGTGTGATGAGAATACAAAAAGGACAGTTACTGGGATCTGAAGCAGGAGGCGCATGTCCCGCCTTTGTCGTTCTCTAACTGGGGTTTGATGGTGTCAGGGACTTCTGATTGGAGCATGTCATTCTCACTGGCAATGATGTGTTTCACCAAACAGTTAGCCGCTTCGTCGATGTTGATGTTTTCCTGAAAAGAGAGCAAAATGTAGAAGGGACGCATAGAAGAGAGAGAGATATTAGGAGTATGAAAAGGTCAGGAAGAACAGAGAGGAGGAGACAAGAGGAACTGATTAATACAAACATTTTCATGAAAGGTAATAAAACAAGTGAGGCAAGCAAAACCCGTCAGAGCAGGTGAGTGAAACAAATGGGCCGTTACTAAAGGGACTGGATGGATGACACAGTAGCCAGCAGCAGTAATGTCAAAGCAAACTGAAAAGGGAGTTTTACATACATTTCTTCCCAGCTGCTACCTGTGGTCTGACAAATGGCAATACAACCTCATCCCCCCTTTACACACAAACACACGTGAAAAATATCTGAATTTGGGATTTAAACAATAACACTGGAGTTTGAGAAATACAGAAAATAACCAAAAATAGTTCAATATTTCTAAAGAACGTCTACATGCACAATATAAGAAATTATTCTGAACTTGAATCTATTGAAATTTCACATTCTTGTAGACGGGTAGGTTAAACTCACAGTAACAAAAAGGCAAGTCACATAAAGACCCAACGCAGACACTCACGTACAATAGCAGTATACATATTGAAACTCACAATTAAGTTAATAATTCATTATATCTCACAAGATCAAACAAAATATATCAAAAAAGTTTCTTAGTTACTGAATTACATGAAAGTGTGTTTTCTGTGACATAGCTTTGATTTGGTGTTAACAGGAGAATATAAAAGCTGTGTCAATAAAAACATATAGAATGTAATAAACAGTACTAACAACTAACAACAGAATGACTTTTGTCTGACAGAAATAAATGCCTGAGGAGCCACTCATTCTATTCTATTCTCGTCCCCTTGTAAAATTGAATTACCTTCAGCTTTACGCTGTATTTTTGCACCACTGCACATGTGAATTTTTCTGCATTTATTTATTATTCCATTATTAAAAGGTATTTTGAGTGATTTGTTCCTTAATAAGATACAAAAACGAAGCAGGGTGCAGAGAAAGACATGACATACAACAATAGTTTGGAACGTGTTGTGATTTTATGGTATGCTTCTTACACAATGTGGCAGGATTTATGAAATTATTACATCCATCATTATAGAGCTAAGCTTTACAAACTTATTCTACCAGTCAAAGTGAAACACAAATGCAGAATATCCATTCTCCGCAGCGCCGAAAGATTAGACAGCACCTTTACAGAAGATTAAGAGCATCTTGGACCAGAGCTGAAGGCTGAGTAAACTAGAGAAATGGCCCACAGGAGAGGACCAGCAGTGAGTATTGATGAGATACGCACACGCGCACACACACACGCACACACACACACACACACACACACACACACACACACACACACACACACACACACACACACACACACACACACACACACACACACACACACAGACACACACACGCACATACACACACACACACACACACACACACACACACACACACACACACACACACACACACACACACACACACACACACACACACACAACATGCACACAGCAGTAGAAATACTAAATATTCATAAGATCTAACAGTGTGCTCAGTAGGATGTGACATGCTGCCATCTGCAGCACCCTGACTTTCTCACATACACACAAACCCCTCCGTGTGCTACGTCATGTTCTATCGTTCTCACTGTAAGATCAGGAACAAACACCTACATGTGCAGCGTTGTTTAAGAAAAAAAGTTTGAAATAATCCTTCTGGCAGGTTATTTGACAGGAGGCTCGGAGAAAGTCAGAGATCATCCCCATATATATATAGTATATTAAAGACTCAATACACTGATTGTGCTTAAAAGGAAACTGTAAACTTTCTTGTGCAAATTACACTTGAGACATCAAGATGCACACTGCAAAAACAAAAAACAAATATCTGTATGGTCTTCAGACTACTATGTATTTTTCATATACCAGCTGACACTGGGTGACTATTTACAATTTCTCCTAAACCTCCTTTAAATCCTTTACCAGTTTACTTCCTTGATTTCAACAGCTTGAATTCTATCTCAGCCATCTTTATCATTGCAGCAGTTATTGTTGGTCACCGCCACTTTTTCCAGTTTCCTATTTCTCCTTGTTGCCTCAAGGGTATGATGTTTGGTGCAAAGCCTATAGGTGAACTGAAGAAGTGGAAAAAAATATTTTGTGTGAATCCAGGATTTTTTGTAATGACTTTTTACTAATTTGAATGTCACTTCCACAGATTAAAATTAATTTAAAAAGATATTTTGGTGGAATTTGACTGCAGTTATCTGTGCTGCATATAGATAACTGGTATGTGTGTGTTTTTGTGTGTGCGCGCAAGTACGTCTAGGCCTATTTTCCTCCATTACCATCCAGCTGTGAGATTCCTGTTCCACATTAGTTTGGTATTTGAGTTGTCTCAGTGTGTAGGTGGGTGAATCCTCAGCTCATCTCACGTTGCAATTCACTCACCACATTATTTCATTCCTGTCCACCTCAATGAGGCTGAGACTGAGACTCTGATAAACGCAGCACTTTTAAAGGATTTCTGTGCCTCTATGGAAACATCTCCACAGGACAATCAGGTGTTGGGTCTGATGTAGTCGAGTGGGTAGGGAGTCAGATGTTTCTCAAGGTATTTATATGTGTGTTACATCATTCTCACCTTAGCAGACGTCTCGTACCATCCCACAAAGCCGTTCTCCTCGCAGAACTGCTCCATCTTTATTCCATTATTGGTCAGTACGTCTCGGCCCTGGTCACATTTATTAGCCAAAAGCACAGTGGCTACATTTTTCCCATTGGCAAGTGTCAGTTTGGAATCCAAGTCCTCCTTCCATTTGGTGACAGCCTCAAAGGAGGCGGGTCTTGTGACGTCAAACACAATGAAGGCGCCCATGGCCTCGCGGTAGTACACACGGGTCATGTTGCCAAACCTCTCCTGACCTGGAAGACACACATGGACAAGGACATAGATGTTTACGTGCAAAGGAAATGAATAGGGTGAGGAGCTAAAGGATGGCACCAAAAACGCTGCAGGGGATGCGGGGTCACCTGAGCAGCAAACAGAGGCGTGAATGATCCGATTTACTCATTTTATCACAGGCGTCTCATACGTGCCACCATGCAAGCATTCCCAACATGCCTCACCTCCTCTCTCAAACACTACATAAGATGTAGACACAGACAGAGGCATGATGTGTGTAAATGTGTGTGTGTGAGAGTGTGTGTGTGTGTGTGTCTGCCTGCCCGCCTGTGAACTGTAGAAATTCCTGAGGGTAAAATTAATTTGATAAGCTCTGTAGGAATGCTGTATCCACACTGATTTTTCCCATCCATAATGTCTGCTGGAGCACTATCAGTACCAGCTTCACAGTTCAGCTTGCGGGCAAAACATTTTCACATTGTGGACTGAACCAAAAACCTCAAAAGCAGTTTGCCCTGTGGCAAAGAAGAAAGGAGTCGATATTTATTTACATGCTACTGTGTTGAGTCCCATGGGAACATTTGCATTCACGTGCTCTCCTACACAGGTGGATCAGAGCACAGGGTCAGACTACAACAGCTGGGAGGATGGCTCGCTCAAGGACATGGTTATGTATACAGGTATATACTGTATATATAACCTTATATATATATATATAACCTTATATTAGTATCATAGTATAGAATTACCGTATATACCAAGTAAAAAAATATATTTACAGCTTTCTATGTAAGCCAACTCAAATAGTTTTCTGGGCAATTATCTAATGAAAATGCTAAAAACAACTGGTTTCAAACGTAAGCATTTCTCTATAACATTAAATATTATTGACTAAATATGCAATAATTCACATTAAAGTTCAGTAAAAGACAACCTTGTGATGACATTAACAGTTAAAACTCTGCTAATCTGCTTCATTGGGACTGTGTGGGTGTAGTTTGATCAGATTTGAATTACATCTCTTTAACCTTTGTTCTATCCCCATAAAAATCTAGTATTATCCTACACAGCCCCTACGGTGATGCCAACATTATATAATAATGCATCAGTGACATGGAAATAGGCCACCACTCCAAGCATCCCTTGATTCAAATGCTGTTAAATCCTGATTGGTGCACAGGTTTACATGACATCACCTTTCTGAAACTGAGTCTTTCC
This sequence comes from Echiichthys vipera, assembly GCF_963691815.1. Lineage (NCBI taxonomy): Eukaryota > Metazoa > Chordata > Actinopteri > Perciformes > Trachinidae > Echiichthys > Echiichthys vipera. The sequence continues at coordinate 13,082,355 of NC_139830.1, read as the reverse complement.
AACAACAAAATGATGAAAAGAACATAGACAAATGCATAAATACAGTAATTTTACAGTAAAATGTTTAGCTTCGGCAGAAAATCGTGTGTTCTCGTAGGACTATGGTGCTGATGAGAAGCTGATTAAAAAGTAAGTATTGAGGGCTTCAATAGTTGGGAGCCATAGACCTTAAAAAGTATTGGTAAATGGACTTGTACTTACTGTATATAGCACCTCAAGGTGCTTTCACACTACTTGTCACATTCACACTGATGGCAGTGGACATCTAATCTAATCTAATGTAACCATTCACACCAAATTCACGCACCCATGCCCAGTAAACATGCGGGCCAGAGGAGCTAGGAATTGAACCGCCAATCCCTTGAATATATATATATATATATATATAGCCACGTCACCCTGTCAGCCCTGGTCATATAAAAACAGCAGTCAGAAATAGAATGGTTGAAGTTATAGCTTGTTTATAGCTTGTCTTGGGAAGTGATTTATCCCATTTGTGGCATGAGAAAACTTCAGCCCACCGTCAAATCCCCAAACAAATCCATAGCAGTGATGGATAAAGTAAATTGCCAGATGCAAAAATAATATTTTTTTAAAGGACATTTAATCTACATATTTGTTTTAATTTGTTTTTTACACATAATCTTCAAATGTCCCTTCTTTGTGCCAAACTAAATGGATGAAAACATATGATATTGTATTCTAATAATGGACAGACTATGCAGAGCTTCCATCTCGAGGCTTTCACGTTCTTGGAGCACGTACAGTACAGATAGATGGCAGTTTTCTCTGGGGGAGACACTCATCATTAGTTCACAATAAAAGCTTTCTGTATACAAGAGCTTGGGCCTCAAATCTCCCTCACATGAGTTTGAGACACATGACTGCTTGCGCTTACCGGAGAGGGCGCACAGAAGGGGAGAGAGCAGCAGGTCAGAGGATTCTTCTAAACCTCAGCCGACACTCATGTGAGATGAGACCGCTGTAGCCTTTAGGTGTGTTATCTTACTCAACAGCACCACGCTCAAAAGTCTTCATTATTTCTGTTTGTCGAAGGCAATCAAGGCATTCAGATACTGACTGAGCTGAAATATCATAATGTCTCCTTTTCACATACGATATTCTCTATTTCATTATCAAACAGACTGCTCAGCTCTCTAGGTCTGCATGGGCGAGTCACATCTAAACCTCTGTAAATGCATACCAAATAGTACCACATTTAAAAAAACATATGACAAATGATACAGGGTCCTACAGTTGGGGAATGTCACACAGTTCAGCAGATGGCAGAGATAGAGAAGAGATGAGGAGCCACTGGAGGCAAGACAAAATTACTGTTATATATTGAATGAGTCTATTTGAATTCACGAGTCACATTAATTTAATCTTTGCCTTATAAAATAATTAAAACCACCACTACACTGCCCTAGAATGAAGCAGCTTTAACTACATTTTGTTTATGAAAGTATAATAAGTAAGGTTATATGTAATACTATTCATGACCCACGTGATTCTGGCATGTGGGTTTATCTGTTTCATAACTTCTCTGGATGTGTGTGTGTTCCCTGTAAATAAACATGTAATTGCAGAAATGCGTTGCCAAGCGATTTGAAGTGAGTAATGACAAAAGGTCAGCTGATACACATAAGGAATATTAACCCTGGATGATCAGAATCAGAATAAAAAATACTTTAATAATCCCAGTTGGAAATTATTTATTCTTATTCTACCAATTTAATTCTACCAACTGTGAAGGAATGCTCTCATGCTCTCTGGGGGCTGTCTTTATTATTATTATTATTATTATTTTTAATAGTATCACTGTATTTAAAATACATCATTATTTAGTCATCCATTTTCTCTCTCAGGCCTCCAAACTAGACTTGAAACAATGTGTTGCCTTTACTGAAAGACAATGCATTCTTTCTCCATTTGACCAGTGTTTCCTTTATCTTTTAAAAAATAAATCCTACAAATGTCTAATACATTTGTTATTCTAAAAAAAATCTGCTGTTCTGCTTGGTTGTGGCTCACTTTAAAAATATGTTTGTGTCAAATGGAAGTAAGTCACAGAAACCACCTAGGAATGAGTAACTTTATCACATTTTCCATTTAAAAAAAATCTACTTTTGCGTGTGATCCATGCGTAAAAGTTGGACTGTACCTGCGATGTCCCACAGCTGGAGGCGCACCGTCTCCTGGTCCCAGTTGAGGACTTTGAGTGCGAAGTCAACCCCGATGGTGGCTCGGTAGTTGGGGCTGAAGTTGTGATGGACATACCGCTTGATGATGCTGGTCTTGCCGACCCCGAGGTCCCCTATCACAAGAATCTTATAGAGATGCTCCTTGTTGAGGTTGTTCTGCATGGCGACCGAGGAGGGCGAGAGCTGAGCATGAATCCACCGTGAATAGAGAGGACCGGGGGAATGAAAGGGGGGAAACAGCGCAGGACGCAGGACACAGGTCAGGACAGCGCGGAGAGAAGTGAGCAGAGTTGGGAAATGAGTTGAGTGGCGAAGCAAGAGAAAGGGGTGGTTAGGTACGCCCTGGCCCTGGCACACAGAGGGGAAGTGGAGCAGAGACGTTTGGACCTTGTGACTCACGCAGGGGAGCTGCCTGGGACTGCCGGGATGTATTTAAAACACCCCAGCCGGAGAGGATACGCACTTTAAATTTAAGTGAGCATGTAGTGGAAATAGGCTATTAAGACTTCTTAAGTAAAGTAGTAGCATTAAATGGAAATACTCAAGTGCAAGTGCCTCACAAATGCACTTTCCATCAGTGTAAGTCAGCAAATTAAACGAAGATTTACCCACACAAGGTTGAGTCAGTAATGCAACCTTTTTATATTCATCCTTCATCTCCGTATACAGCAAGTTCTATTGTTTCAGCCTCTTGTTTGCTGTAACATTGCCAAGCATTTTTGTTTATATTGTAGTGCTTGAGAGAAAGCTGTCAATCAGTCAAATCATATATATAAATATATGTATTTTTAGATAAAATCCAACATCTCAGGGATATTGATCGGAAATTGGGTTGCATATTATTTCACACGCAGACACACATAAAACAGTCATTTTGAAAAGCTTTTATTCTGTCAAATTCAAAAAAGTAAACAAGAAACAGTGCAATCCAGAATAAAAGGCACTACAATCAGTCACATCCCTTTATTGATTGGTTATGAATTCCCTTTGAAATGCTCCACAGGGAATCGGTACAAATTGTCCCACAGACAAACATGGCAGTCACGGTTTCACTTTGATGCAAGGACAAAAGACATTACAATTTTCCACTGTTTTGCTTCCCTGAGTCAAATAATCAAGGTCCTGTACCTGACAAACACAATACACTTACTCCTCAGTAACTAGCTCCCTTTAAATTAAGTTACTTCCCTTCATGATTTGTCACAGAGCATACTGATGCATTTTGATTCCAAGTTTGTGTTGGCAGTTACAGCTTGAAGTCAAATAGCACATAGACAGCTAATCAGTAATTGCTGAATCAGAAAACATTTTAACAAAAAAATAAAAACTATAAAGCAACATGGCATGCTGATATGCTTAGATCACGGCATCAAACGAGCAGAATAATTGTTTCCCTGATACTTTCAGAAATGAACCAGATAGAAGTTTTGTGTCCTCATTTATGCTTTTAACCAATTTCTGATTATAATTGTCTAGTTTTACCACATTTACAGGGCTTGGGTGTTAAAACCACTCGTTCATTTCATCCTCAGTTTACAGCTTCTACAGTTTGGGGATGGGGTTGGCTGCGACTGCAATGCTCTCGATTGAGCACTCGTCTCCGCCCCGGCGGATTCGGAAATAGCCGTCCTCGCCCCAGCCGGTGCTCCAGCTGTTCTTGACGATCCAGTACTTCTGCCCGGTCATGTGGCAGCGACCATACCCCACCAACAGCACTGCGTGGTTGGTCAGCTCGAAGGGATTGAAGGGGTCTGCGAGGCCTGTGTGGTGGTAGATGCCCTCCTTATAGTGCATGAAGTCAGGGTAGACCTGTGGAAGGATAGGAATGATACATTTAATGTTACATTTTGCATGAAATCCAAGCTACTAAGCAGGAGAGTTTACTAAGTTGTAGAGAAATTATAAAATACATTTCATAAAATAAAAAATAAAGTTTACGGAAAATTTAAATAAAAAATGGTGAATTAACCGGAAACTTTTATAAGATGCACATACAAGTAAAGTTCAAAGTTTAAAGGTTTTGCAGTATATAAGAGAACAGCATGATATATTGCATGGGATAAACATAGTGTTTTGAGATGAGCGACCTCCCCTGAATCAAAGAGCACCTCAGTTACATAGGACTAACATCAGAACAACTAACATTGGAAAAAAATACGCTTTGAAATAAAACAAACATTGACCATTAAGCCCACAAGTGGTTGAAATGTACCAGCCTTGTGAAGTTGCAGCCAACTGTTTTATTATGCACACAGCCAAAAGGCAGGATGATATCAAATTAAAAATAAAATCAATGAACTTGTTTCAGAAAGGTATTTTATAGCCTGAATATCTTTTTCTTCTTAGAGTGATCCCCAAGATGCTTTTGCAAAACAAGATCTCCAGTAGAAAAGTTTTCCAAATACTGAGTTTGTCCAGAGGACATAATTAGACAAAGTTGTGTCAAGTTAAAGTGAATTTCTGTAAGACACAGCAGCTGAATTTGGGCTTAAATAAGGGAAGGATTAAACAGCAATTTCTGACAACACAGGTTAATCTTAATTCAAACTCTAAATTGCACTGACAGGGCAAAAAAAACAAACAATTGTTGAATGAACACAAACTGTGTGTACAGGAATAGCAATTAGGAAACAGTGTGCTTCTGTTTTACCTCGAAGGCCACACCAATGGGTCCATTCTTTACCAGTTCCAACATCATGGCCTTCTCACTGCAGCCGCCATAAAATCCACCAACGTAGTAGTATTCTGCGGCGTAAATGCGGCCGCAGTTTTGAGGAACGCCACACGGAGAGTCCTTTCCAATATACGGAAAGCATGACTCCTCCACAATGCCGAAGTCCTGCACATACTTCCCAATCAGGTATGGGAACCCGCCGTCGCAACCTTAAAAAGGAGGAGAGATGAATGTTACACCTGGTTTGTTCAAAGAAATTGTTTTCTGAACTTTCTTAAAAAAGGGTGAAATCTATTTTTGATCCAAGATGGAAACATTAGCTGATGCTTTTTCCAGAACTCGTCAAAATAAGAAGTGAAAATGCCTGATACACCTTCCAAAAAAAGCCAACACATAAAAAAAATAGTTGTTCTGATTAGGGAGGGTGGCTTCCCAGGGTTAAGATCATCTATCACAATATAAAAGTACATAATATACATTTTTTAACTTTGATCGATAATCGATATGGTCAGGAAGCAAGATTTCAGATTGAGAGTTAGTTTACCTTGAGAATATTCAGAGCAGGAGACCACTTGTTGCGGGCTGAGGACGGGAGTCTCGCTGTTGTTGGTGAGAATTCGGACACGAGCTTCCAGCATTCCCATGGACGCGAAGGAGTAGCAGCTTCCACATGATGCTGAAACAGAACATCAAAGATTTACACTCACACTGCTTGGAGATAAATCCTAACTGTGTGAACCTTGTGATGTTCAGTTTTTCTTGCCTGTACAATTTAACCGATATTGTATTAGATAGCATTATATTAAGAAGTACTAAAAATATTTTCTTTTTCTATTGTATTTCGCCTTTCAATATAATGCGGTTCTACAGCGGCAATTATGATAAAATATAGACATGATCAACACCTCTGACATTGTCAACCAAAACTGTCCAAATATATTGTAGTACATTGGAAGCACCTTTCAATAGAATGCGGTTCTACAGCGGCAATTATAATACAAATATAGACATTATGATCAACACCTCTGACATTGTCAACCAAAACTGTCCAAATATATTGTAGTTACACCTGCACATGTTATCTGCTACAACACCCATGAAATAAAACCCTAATAATTTGGAAACGGTTCACTTGAATAACACATTTGTTCAAGAATACATTACACCAGTCAGTCAGCAACACATTTTCTGTAATGTTCCTGCCCCAGTATACTTCTGCGCATTAGTTGTAATGCATAATAAAATGGAGCAAGGCACAGAGACAGGTACACTGATTAAAGCCACTGGTTACCATCAATAGTGTGAGACATAAGGTTCTTAATCGAAATGCTCTGCAGAAATAAATTAGGTCAGAGAAAGAGGCTGTGGGGATTTGCAGGGTGGTTTAATTGTAGTAATGATTCAAGTCAGGGTGACACAGTGAGAACAGTTTTCATTTGGGTCCAAGACTTGGGTCTCTTAAGACTAAGAAGGTGTTAGATTGTGTATTGAAATAAAATACTTTGCTGTCATAATATTTTATGATGTGGTCAGTTTCGGTTTGTCACAGGACATTTCATTTGGCCAGTTACACATGCATCTTGCATCAAAAACATACTACAAAATACACCTGACTTGAACCAATAAAGAAAAAAAAACAAAACACCTCTGCAGCACTGCCCAGTGGCTTAAAGGGCTTCTCTTGAAACTCTCCAGCTCTCTCCAGATCCTTAAACCAGGCACTACAGAGGCCCTCTCAGATACTCAATCTACTCTGCACGCATAATCTCTCCACTCACACACTAGGCAGTGCAGAAACACAGGAAGAGAGCAGAAAGCAGACCCAGGCCTGCCAAGAGGAAAACTAAGTAGCTGGTGAGCTGGTGAGCTGCTGTTCAGCGTCTGCCCTTACTGACAGCTGCTCAAGTGTAAAAGCACATCTTTGTCTGCCTCCTGCGAATCTTAGGATTCATTTTGTTTACATTTCTGATATCATGTGTTCAGGTATAATACAGTTATTTCTCCATCCCTTTAAATTAGATTTTTTTTTTGGATGTCTTTAACTTTTAATACTCAAGAGTAAAAAAAAAAATACTAAGCTTCAAGGTTTCAGCAGGAGAGCAATTAAGTGTCACCTTGGTTTCGCACAGGGCTGACGAAGTTAACGCCATCAACATTTCTCCAATCCCAATGCTCAGGTAGACTTGCCGCCATCTTGGCTACGTCAGCTTTCACAGGCGTAGGACGAACACGGCTAAAGTTAAATCACAAGGGATCTTTATGTTAGACATTTTGCGTGCAAAGTGGTAAAAAGTATCAGTACAACAGGTCTCAAAACGATATGATATCCACTTCTGTTGGTACGAAAGTGCCAAAGTAAAAAAAAATAAAAAGCAGCTCTACAAATCAGATTTCCAACTCAGGCTGCACAGATGAAACAGCAGGGAAGAAAACTGTGTGTGATTGGTATGTGTTCAATGACTTATCTGTACAGGCATGTGTGCAGGCTGTTATGTATTTTTTCAAAAAAGGGAATTTTATATTGTGTGCCATGGGCTTTGGAGTTTTAAGACCAAACACACACATTTACTACTTTTAATAGTAACATTAATTAACATGAACCCGTTTTTTTCCTTGAGTATATTATGAGAAATGTAGGTAAATACTCACACAGGGATACGGGAGGCGGGCCCGCCTGCTCGGTACTGCAGCTCCTTCAGAGTGTACACCTCGTGCTCTGAATAGGCCACAGCCTTCCAGGATTTCTGAACAGAGTTGATTGAATCAATGAAGTCCAGGTTGTGTTTGTACGGCTTCTGGAGCAGTCTGGAGGGTGAAATGAAGCACAAATGTCAGGTTGTCTTCTTTTTTTTTTTAAAGGGAACGTCTGCTAAAATACTTGTTGACTCAATGCTTCAGAGAAAAGATGAACACAGACATTTTGACTGTGAAAATAAAAACATTTTATACTAAAACCATAAATGAAAACGTGTATTAGTTTATGGTACATTAACTGTTTTTTGTGAGGAACTCAGACAACACAGTGGATACCAATTATTGAAATAATTTCACTTTATTTGAGTGTGTTTGATGAATTAACGAGGTAATTAAGCTACAGACTTAGCTCTGGGAAAGAGAGAAACTTGAATTCAGAAGGTGTAAGGTCATATATTTCACTGTAATAAGGAAAAAACATAAGAACATATCCATACAGTTTCTGAGTTTATTTTATTAATTTACCAGGAACCCCCACTATTGAAAACTGTCTTCCTCATAAAGCCGCCTGACAACATCTGAGCGGACAGCAGAAATTTACTGAATCATAAATTGAGCTCACAGACTGACTGGGAGCTGATCAAACCATGTAGATACGTTTATAACTTTTAAAAAAGATACAACAGGACATTGTGTGATTTAAACAGTGGCCTATACACATTATGATAAGATTTAACATGTCGCCCAACACTAGTATACGTACCTGCTGCTGAGGACTGGTTTGTAATCTACTCGGGGTTGAAGGGATTTCACCCTCTTACCCACAAAACAGGCCCAGTTGTTTCCCAGTACATCATGGACCCACCCTGGCAGGGTCTGATCACAGTAGCTGGTCACCTTAGGGCCAACTTCAGTGTACTGAAAATGTAATTAGACGATCAGATTAGGGTTGTATCATTTTATGCAAACACTCAAGATTATTCCATATAAAAGGTAAGCTTTTTTTCAGCACATTCAGCATTAAACAACAAAATCTCTGTCTTCTTCTAATATCACTACATTAAGCTAAGTTAAGTCCAGGAAAAGGGGAAGTTGAACTAGACGTGGCTAAATCATATGTGGGGTTGAAGACAGACGGGCTATGACACTTCCCTCAACTCAGTGTCATGTGAGTGATGACAAAGAACACATGACTAAAAGATTAACCTTTAATATAGCCACTTTCAAATAGCTGCCAGCTAATTTCAGATTGGCCTAGGCGTACCAAAGACATGCATATTTTCCAGATACCATCAGTTCAGATGAGGGGAGAGGAAATTAAGTAATAGTGAAACTAAACCTTTAATGTCAGGGAAATTGTTTAATGATGAGTTGAACTTTGACGACATGAAGTTCTTGATCAACTGGGCTATCTCAAGGAGGATGAACAGTGCAAGAATGGGATACCCTCTCTAATTCACACTGGTCAGACAGCGGGGCAATTTCTCCAGATGGCTGCTTCAGCTTCGCTGTCGTAGTAATAGATACAGGAAATCTTTCCTGCCACAATCCATCACTTTTTATAATAACTCTCTCACCTCTGCCTGACAGAACTCTGGTCTCTCTACTGTTTTGTTGTATGTATTATTATTATTATGGTTATAGTATATTTTGCATGTTTTGTTGTATATATTATTGATGTTTATAGCACACTGTGCACTGTATGTATTGGATTTTATTTTACTGACCCACTACTGCTGTAACATAATAATTTCCCAGTCTGGGATCATTAAAGTAATTCTATTCTATGAACTAGCTTGTTGCAAGCATTTTCAAGGTGCATCTTTTACCTTGAAGAAGGCGAACCACTTGTACCCATTAATGACCACTTCAAAGCCCTGGTTGTAGATGAGGGTGAAGAAGCCGGTGTTCCCCAGCTCGTCTGAGGCTACGGACAGTTTCTCTAGGGTCACTGTTACTGTGCTCTCACCTGTAGCTGAGGAGGAAGACCACAATATACAATGTTACAAGAGTTTAACGGCCGGAAATTATTCAACTTTTAGATTCATTTCCCATCATCAGTCCCCAACACAGATTAACCCGATGCTCCTACAAATACAATATTGAGCAGGAGAATATAGATTACAATCTGATAGAATTTGAATTAAACTCAAACTACAGTATGCTACAGATTCATACATGATATATATTATTTTTATTTATAAAAAAAAAAAAGGGACATATGCACCACTGTTTGCTCAAATGTGATTTTCATCTGGAGGCCCTTGAAAGGTCACAATTGAAACAAACCCACACCACATATTTGGAACAAGCTTGCAGAAAACTGCAGGTGCTGCAACTCTCAGCTCTTTTAAACCAAGACTAAAGACTTTTCTGGTTGCCGCTGCCTTCCAGTGAATAAAAACAATTCCATCCATTGCTTGTACTGCCCTGTAACTTGTATGCATTTTACAAATATTTCTAAAAACATTTTGTCTGCTTGTTTTCTTCTATCTGATTGTCATTGTATGCGTTTCTCTCCAATGCTTTGATGTAAAGCACTTTGAATTATATACAGATAACCGTATAACCTATGTAATAACGTCAAACAAGGAGGAAGTGATGAACTGGAAGCTTAAATTCTACAGGCCCTAACATGTCACCTGATTTCCCAATTACGAAACTACAACTTGCATTGCTTCTGATCAGTCCCGTGATGCATGTGAGCAGCTTTACCTTGAGCAGAGCAGTTGAGGGTCTTGTCGTGTCCTGCTTTGGACACCTGAAACTCCCATGTCCCCAGCAGGTCCTCGTAGGTGCAGTTGGCCGGTGTGTCCCCCCAGGACCCTTCAACCCAGAGCATGAACACACACGCTACCACACCGCTCAGCCTCATCTTCGTCAACACAAACACACACTTTAAGAACTACGCAGCCAGAACCGCGTCTTCTGTGAAAATATTTGATTGTTTATCAGCACCACCTGCCACACTTCAACTTAACCCGTCCTCTGTCCGCTATTTATGCGAGCTGAAACTTTTTTACAAAGAAAACATATTCGTCTAACGGTCAAGATAGAACGCTCACAGCGCATGCGCAGAAGTAGCGGAGTAGCTAACGTTCTCAACCGTTGAACCACACCGATCTTCTTTGTGTATTTTTACTAATATACTAATAAATAATAATTGTAACAAAACTTCATCTCGTGTTTATTCATTTAATTATAAATAAACGAACTATCAGCGTGCCATACTTAACCTACCATGAGATTAACACACTTTCTAATCAGTCATAAGGAGAATTCAGCGAACAAGGAAACACACAGCATTACTTCTCTTGTCCTCCAGCGTCCTTTGTCTCTGTCGCTCTTTGGTTTCTTTTTCCTTGTCATATGACCCGCCAGCTGGGCGCATGCGCAGTAAACGCGAGAAAAGACCTGAGTGCAGTGGAGGACATGGTGGAGAGACCTTTTAATTTCCGCTAATTATGTTAGCTTTAGGGATATTTTTAGTTCACTATTAGCAAAAATAGAAATAACATGCATTTATCTTGAAGCTATACCATGAGTTTTTGTAAGACCTGTATTCTAAAAATAAATGGATAAAATGAAAAGTACTATTTTGTTATCATTATCGATATCACAATCAACATTTTGCGCTGTGGTCATCAGACCTGTAGTGGCCACTGCAGACATGCAGGTTGCTCCAGGAGCCTTCAGATAGGATTAACTATTAGCAAAATTATGACCCAATGAAAGAGTTAGGGAATGTTTGTCCAGTTTACTGAAAGAGAAGTGGGTAAATGAGCCCACTCAGTGGCCAGAGGTGACATACCCAGACATTTATTCCTACCTTATTGAATCACCAGGTAATGCAGGCCTACAGCAAAGATCCCTTTCTCTGTCGTTAATATCCTGTTGTTTTACTTTAGCTCTGTGAAACAAAACAAACAGCTAAGGCTTTGTCCACCTAAGGTTATATGAGGGTGAAATGTTGGCTACTGTCTTTCTCTCTCCTAGACACACACTCACTGCCATCTTTTTGACATAAATCTGTCATATTCTGCAATCATCCTGTCAATAAATATGTAAAAATACTTGTATTTCCTCAAATGTAATCCAATTTATTTTTAGAAACTGAGTACTCACTCCTGTTTTGTGTATTAGCGCCTATATAACACTGAGGTCTTCACATTGGTTTTCACCGGCAAGGGGGTGACGTAGGGTTACTCTCTTCTATTCAAGTTCATGTTTCTGTAGAGCCTCGAATCCCAGTATGTCATCTCAAAAAGCTTTACGGGCCCACAAGTTCGCAAAGAAAACAGGACGGTCATCCTAATGGCACCGGGATGAAATTAATTACGCATAGCCTACACTTATATAACTATAGGCCTATGAAGTCCATGCTTGTGTGGTGGGAAGAACTCTGAGAACCACTGAGCATGTAAAGTGTGCACATTTATCCCCACAATTGAATTGATGCCTTGTGCGATGAGCCAGAAAGACCGAATGATATCTCATTAGGAAAAGCTAGAGTCTAACGGTGATCAGAGGTCAATCCATGAGTGTTAGATTGAGCCAAAAAAGTGCCCTCTTCCATTAGTTTGTCTAAATGGGACAATACCTTGTTGATTTATTGTTGTTTTTTCTTTAACTCTGCTGTTTAGTTCTTGTTTGCCACTTTATATTCTTTATATGGCCTAATGTTATAGCCGATAGTTTCCTGGGGGAAGTCAGGGAGTCAACCTGGCTGTTTGTGTGTGTGTGTGTGTGTGTGTGTGTGTGTGTGTGTGTGTGTGTGTGTGTGTGTGTGTGTGTGCGTGCGTGCGTGCGTGCGTGCGTGCGTGCGTGCGTGCGTGCGTGCGTGCGTGCGTGCGTGCGTGTGTGTGTGTGTGTGTGTGTGTGTGTGTGACATTGTGTCCTGATAGGTCTGTAGTTAAAGGGGTTAAAGAGCTTTATTTTTGCCAGCGGCCACTTAAGGAAAGTGCTGGAGGCTTTGATCACCATAGTAACCATGACATAGACTGACTCATCTCCTTGACAGACCATAATAAGCACTCATCTGAAGAAGGAAGTGAAGAGGTATTAGTCATGCAGTCTCATTAGTGCCATTACACTGTGTTTGTGTGGAAGTGTGTGTGTGTGTATGATGTGTGTATTACACATGTGTATGTGACTGCGTTTATGGCACTGCGTGTGCCTATGCAATAACACAAAATAAAGGGAGACAGAGGGGTGATGTTATGAATGTTAACAGCCTGAACCCACTGAGCTCCCTCTGAGAGTGACTCATTGAAACTCGTGTTTCAATCTTGATATTGTTTCTCGCTTCCACTGGCAGGAAATTAAAACTCAAGTGACTTTCACTTCTGCCATATTGGCACCCGCAGATTTGTTCCCTGCTTGCATGGCTTCCTCTATCTCTCTCTCTTTGTCTCTTTTCTTCTGTCATGCCTTTTTGGTTTCTTTCCTCCCTGTCTGTCGGTCTGTCGTCCCCTTGCTGGTTCTCTCCATACATCTGACTCGTGTGGTTTCATTTACTGTGCATGTCTCAAAAAAAATCGCACAAACATACTCTGCCTTATGTATACTGACATTATGCAACACACCTATTCAATTATTCTGGCTTTAAAGTGTCATTTAAAAAAGTAAATTGCTTTTTCCAAGAGCGTAATGTGACAACTTTTCCTATCAAGTCCAAAAACAGTCCAAAACACAAAGATAATAATTTACAAAAGGCAGCAAAACCCATTTGAGATGCATGAACCACAAAATATTCGTAGTAGTAGTAGTAGTAGTAGTAGTTTTGCTTGAAAAATGATAAAATCAACGAATCGTTTCAGCTTAGGCGTGTATGCTGGTGCCTGTGTATGAGTGTGTGGGCCTTTACAGGTGTACAGTACAGTATGTGTGTGAGCAGAAGCATGCCTCATCAATGTTTACTTATTATATTCTGCTTTAACTGCGCCTTTACTGTTTACATATTGATTATATCTTGTATTTTTACTGATAAATGTGTAAATAACATCCGCTTTGCCGTTGAAACACTGTAAATTTCCCAGCTGTGGGATTACTGAAGGATTTTCTTATGTTATCTTATCTGTTCTACCCTTATTTGTATTCTCTGCAGTTACTCACTCCCTACTACACTAAAAAAGATCCATTATTTAAAACTGCAGCAACCATTGTGGCCCGATCAATCCTGTATGTTGTAGAGTTTAAGATTACATTTATGCTAATTTAAACATTGAATAAGTTAATGAAATTAATATGACTGTAATGATAAAAGTAATTTATGAAACAGTCCTCAGTTCCGACTGGTTGAGTCATATTCAAAGCTGTTAAATACCTTAACATCTGTGACTAAACAGCCTATAATTCTATTAACATACTGTTTAAGAGCCATTCGACCCCTCATGTTCCTTATCTTAAGACTTTAACTAATCAATCATGGTTTTATTTCCACTTGATGAGAGAGAACATCTCTTAGAGGTACTAACATAATTACTGTTTCTTGTGCTTTGTACCCACATTGATTAGCTAGAAAAAGGATGCAAGAGCAGCATTTCATTAAGTTGGAGGTGTGGGTGGAGCCCCTCCATCACAAAGTGGGAATGGCCCTCTGGTGTTAATGTTGCATCCTTCACATTTAAATTAAGTCCTCTGGAGTGGCTTCACGGTCAGTTACCTCAGCCATACGCAAACACCTACACACAACAGAGCCGTGTGCTGCGGACTGAAATGTATCACCGTCCTCATACATATGTAAACGCCCACACATGCATACTACGTGTATACATGCAGTAAATATACACTGGAGATCAAAATTAGAGAACAAATGATAAATACTTGATTTATTCTGAAATACTGCTATGTTTCATTGTTCAGAATTTGATAGAATATCCGCTGTGGCTATACCACTACTGCATTTTTTTAGTTAACCAAGGCACAAAACTTTATTTTGTGAAAAAAAAAACAGTGATCAAAATTAGAGAACAGTAACCATTGTGTCAGAGGAGAAGATTTAAACAGTGTTTTCTTAGGGCTTATGACTTCAGCACATCTGCGCCCACATGACATCACTAGTTTCTCACACTGCTCTGGTTTGATCTTGGTCCATTCGTCTTACAGTCTCTGCCACAGTTCGGCAACTGTAGTGGGTTTCTTAGCCATTACTTTGTCACCAAGGATTTTCCAGAGATTCTCTATGGGGTTTAGAGCTGCATGAAAGTCATTAAAAGCAAGGGCCTCTTCACTTCCTATTCATTTTTGAGTCCTATAGCCCTATGAAAATATTGTTTAAATCTTCCCTTCTGACACAATGTTTACTGTTCTCTCACTGTTTATTCACAAATTAAAGGTTTTTGTTAAAGTGCTTTGGTTATTTAAAAAAACATGCTAGTACAGCAGTGGTAGAGTCACAGCCGATATTCTATCAAATTATATACAATAAAAAATAACAGTATTTCAAAATATTTGTATTGAATATACAAATATTTGTATATAGTATTTATAATTTGTTCTCTTATTTTGACCTCGGGAGTATATGCGCATGCACAGTCTGACTCTTGCTGATAACCACATGCTGTCATGACACCCCTTGCCCACACACACTTTATATATAGGGCCCACCTGGCTACGCTGATCCCACAACATGCCATTTACATGGGAACAAATAACAATGATTATAGTATGTTGATGGATACAGTATGAGCATTACTCACTGTACTACCTGCTTATATATTGGTTTTTTTTTATGTCACGCAAAATTTCATATTGCAAAGGAAGTCAAAGGTACACTCACTGGTTTTCTTGTAGTGCCAAACACACGACACAGCTCACAGCTGAGTGTGGGAGGTGGGGGTGTAGAGGAGAAAATTAAGGGAGGTTAGGGGCTCTCAAAGGTGTTTTAACATGATATCTAACATCCTCAGATTATAGTTTAAGGCATCAGAAAAACATTTACGTTCCTTTTATTTTCAGGCACAATCAGGTTTTTATTTACTTCAAACATGCCAGCTGAAGCATTTATGTATGGGTACTATTATGATAGTAATTGGCTTTTTAAGGGTTCGCCAACTGGGTTTTGAAAGAAAATAATACGCACACGGAGCATCCAGCCAAAACGCTTTATTAAACTGCATAAAGCGATTGCGCCACTGACCAACAAAAACCTGGTCTAAAGTCAAAGGTGCAGCATTTTCCTGCTATTTATAGGGTGGATTAGTCATAGTAAGTAAGTGATTCACAAACTGTAGCTACTGTATATCCAT
The DNA here is from genome assembly GCF_963691815.1 of Echiichthys vipera. Lineage (NCBI taxonomy): Eukaryota > Metazoa > Chordata > Actinopteri > Perciformes > Trachinidae > Echiichthys > Echiichthys vipera. Next base: position 13,066,534 of record NC_139830.1, on the reverse strand, counting down.
GGCCCCGTGGTTAATCCATGGTGGTCATGGTAGTAATACAAATTAACTGTGATGAAACTCTGATTAATACCGCATGGTTGAAATACATAATTAATAAGGAAAAAGGAACAAATTATCTTATAAGTGTGGGCCTATCAGAGAGCAGAGCAGAGCTAGCCACTGGTGCCCTGCTGTGTGCAATTACGCATTTAGAACGAGGAACAGTAACTACATTGATTATTTAGCTAAACGTTTTGTACTGTTTCCTCTGTCAAGTTTATAACTACAAGTTTCAGTTTCGCTGCTTAAATGTCCCAAGGCATTTGCTGCAGACTCTACTGTGTGCATGAAAAAGTTTACAGTTACTGAAAGCAGCCTCTGATCATTAGGTAAATCACTAAAGAAAACATGCATATATCAATACAAATGCATAATTTAAACAGCAACAGCACATTGGGACTGTTAGAGGGGAAGTGGAAATAATTCAACTGGTTGGCAGATGGATGATTTAAGTGTACAAGTGGATTCAAATGGCATCAGAACCTCTCTGTGCAACATACTGAATGCACAGTCCTTTTTCACCTCCTCTGCCTCCCCAGTTAAATGGAGGAGATGCAGAGGTAACTTATCATTGAGTATTAAATCAATATGTATTCCGCTGGAGAGAAACACACACGCATGTGGGCATCCCACAGGAGACCAAAATAAATATTGATGCAGTCATGATACTAAATACATCAATGACTGAGCAGAGCTGATGAATGTTTGTGAACACAGTAGAAGCACTGCCCAAATTACCTCCATTGCAGTGAAACCAATTCCTACCTGCTTGCCTTTTATTTTTTCCTTTTTTTATTCTTATTTGTTGGCTCATTGTCTTTTTTATCCTCTCCATGCACTTGAATAGCAGATTATTTGCAACTTTTTGGAGATTTCAATTTTGGAGAGAACATTTTTTTTACTCAGAGGCGGAGAAAGTAAAAGAAAAGATGGTGACACTTCACCAGACCATGAGGAGAGAAAATGAAAGAAGGCAGATTCATTTTATTGTCCTGACCTGTATGCCAGGAGCTGATTCATATCTGATTCATTGCGCTTGAGCTGTGTCACTTTGTCATACTGGCCGCCAGGTGGAGGAAGCAAATATCACAAAAGTTTTCAAGCTGCTGTCTAGCAGCTTCCATTGACTAGGTTCAACATGTAGGCCAGAGAGCCACAGACTGTTGAGTTCATTTACTGTGGGTGATAAAACTCTGGGAGTTTGTCCAACTACTGAATACAACCAATGGAGAGCATAAACGTAAGGCATGGAAACCTTTCGTTCTCCTACACTATGTTTCAGTTCCTACGATGTGCATCACTTTGCACGTAGATTGCTGTAACAACTATTTATTCATATGTACTTGAATAATGCTTCGGGGAACTACTGTATGGATCCATGTGTCATTGTTGCGGTGAGATATCTGCTGATGGAGTATTGATCTGATATCATTGCTGAAACCTCACTGCAAGGAACTCATTGAACACAACGTTTTATAATGACACTGACAAAAGAAAAATGTATTTAATGTGGCTGCTTAATAAGGTCAAAATCTATGCATCCTTAATAAAAAAGAGTAATATTCTCCATCCATTTTCTGTACAAGCTTTTATTACTGTATTCTTTTCTACTCAAACTGAGTTTTTCCACAAAGAGACAATCATTCAAACTTTAAATATTGTGTTTACCATAGAAATGCTCACAAGTTTCTTGGAAAAAAGGTAATTTATAATGGAAAAAGCATAGAAAATGGCTAATTGACTAAAGCAATCTTAGAGGGGAAGCGCTAGAACGGAGTTTGAAGAAAAAAATCTTAGGCAACAATAATTCTAGATATGTTTACTTAATCTCACACTGAAAAAGCTATCATCATGTTGATTTCCAGCATTTATGTTGCAGTACCCTCTTTTTTTTTAAATAAATATTCAACAATCCTGTTTGTACATATATTCATATGCAGTCTGGTTTAGTAATGATGTGTATAGATCTGGAGCTAGAACTAGGACCAAAAGCTTGGTGAGCAGAGTCAAAGATTGGTTGATGCATCATCTGTATGTTGCAACTTAGTACACACGATTTGTATTAAAATTGTCATGACTGTGATCCTTATTATCTGAAGACTGACTAAAAAGATGGAGAAAAAACAAGGAGGTCAATCATAGTTTTTTAATAAGGATTTCAATAGTGAATCAAAGGTACTTTGTAGTACACTTACACAATGATTTATCAACGGCAAAAAAAAAATGAATAAAAAAAGCAAAACCTCTGTTAGTTTTTTCCCCACACCATATCCAACAGTCACACTGATTGGAGGGTCCCAAAGTTGTTGCGTTACATCCCAGTAAGAAAAAACAAACTTGAAGAGAACGATATGTCCTCATTAAAAGCAGTGAGTTAATGAATGCCCATTTAAAGAAGACTACTCGCTCTTTCTTGGTGCTCAGTGTGTGGGCGTTTGACTGCAGTGAGTCAAACTGTGGCGACTTTTAAAAATCTACCTGTTAATGCCAGAGTGCTGTGGTAGCACAGTGTTTCTGCAGAGAGAACTGCTCAACAAAATATGTAATTCATGTGTTCAACAGTTACAAAATCACAGTTACTTCTTGGTACGCGGATGTGCAGTAAGCCGGAGGTCCCTTACGCTCAGCCAACATCTAGTGCTCACTGACTCTCCTTTTGCTCAGGCTTCTGGAGGCCTGTGGTCCTTCTCCCATTAATGCATTTGCACTGTGATATTAATATACTGAATACTTATGAATATATTAATGGACAGGTGTACCCACAGTTGTGCCAGGGTTGATGGTTTGGGAATTTCAATAAGATAAATAAGAAGTTTTAATTGCTAGTACTTGAATCATACAACGTTTAATGTGATTTTTTTCAATTATGTATATGTAAACTCTTGCTCCAGGTGCTTCTAAAAAGCTCCCTACTACTCCTTCCTTGTTTCCTTTGATTAGCAAAAACACTGTATAAGATATATTAAATGCCCAGGGAGGGTCCATTACACGGCCCACTCGCCTTTCTCTTTACTGTTCCCAATGGCCACAGAGAAGCCCAGAAAGGTGCCTTCACAGAAATCACTGAGGGCTAATTCAGAGTAAGAAAGATTCATTATTTGGGAGATGAGAAGAAATCTGTTGCTTTGTTTCCGCTGCCAGGTCTGTTGGGAGCCTCCAAAAAGCCTGTGAACGAGGCCCCAGTGTCAGTGACACAATGTAGAATCCAATTTGGATCCCAGTGCTGTCTGAAAGCAATTAGTTATCACACCTTTCTGGGACGCTTATTAGCAAATTTGTTGGAAAAAACAGTGATCAAACATAGAATCTGCCCAAAGCAGTCATCTACAACCCCTCAAACATACCCATCATGAACCCCCACTAAGAAGCCACTTAGAAACATACTGCATTTTCCACCCAGCTAGAGTCGTACAGAACATTCTCACATATCACAAAGCTGAGTGAAAATACTAAATAGAGAATCAAATATCCAAATATAAAACCATCTTTCATTATCACACCAATAAAAAGCATCAAATTACATTCTAAAGTTCTGAACACCAGAGGGGGAAAACAAAACAACACAGCTTTGAAAAAAAAAAGTCATGTTCATTAAAAGTAATTCACTAACTATCAAATGTCCCTGAGGGTGGATAAATACGACAAAGCTTTGGAGAATGTTGCTTTTAAGCCGTCGCGTTTACAAGATGTTGGCTTTGTTAAACAGCTTAAGAACATATTTAATTTACATTTTTTTATTTTTTCATGTAGAATTAACTTCAGTTTAATAAAACACCTGCAGTGTTTATCCACCCCTAAGCTAACCTAAGCAATAGCACTTGAAATAAAAAGATGAGAGAAAGTTGGCACTCAGTGGAGGAGCTTATGTTAACAGCAGCGTGATAAAACACCGCTGGAGTCTGGGGATACGCTGCAATTCAAGTTTGACGTTAAATAAATAACTCTCTTCATTCGGCGACAGTCACTTTCTGCCTGTGGTGAATAAATACTTCTAAATCAATATAAAATATATATATTACATTCTACTTACTCATAGAGAATAAAACTAATTCTACCTCCCTTTAAATTGTGTTTACAGTAACCTGTAAATACATCATCATTTTATTTTTATCAAAACAAAGCCCAAACTAGCCGCTCCGATGAGTTTGGCTGAATTACGGTTTTGATAAACCTGGGTTGTAAAGAGATTGTAACAGAACACAGTGCCTTCATTTATATGCAGATGAGCTGCCTTTGTCGAGAATAAGTGAACTTTTTTTTCTGCTCAGTTCATCCACCTCAGTGTTCCTGAAAAACCCAAAACATGTTTGCTTCCAAGCTAGTTATATCTCGCAACATCTGAAGTCAGTAATTAAACATGATAACCTTGATTAGCTCAACTGAGCAGTAATCATCGCTCCCGGGCTAACTTTTATTTCTTTTTTGATACCTCTAACACAGGATCTCATCAGAATTTAAAGCAGGGTGTGTTAATTGGGATTCTTTTTGTTAGTGTCCACAGCAGTAAACCAAACCAGATGACGACTATAAAAAGCCCACAGCATAAAACAATCTTCTCCGAGTCCGAAAATCACCCACATCAGTGTTTCTTTGATCCCCCATCATGCCCTGCCAGGATACCTCTGTTTTATGTGGTGTATTATCACAGCGCAGTTTGGTTGAATTCTCGAATAGAGTTTAAAATAAAATATTTCACAAACCATCAATTAAATACATAGTACTGTAAATTCTGCAACTTGCCTGCTCTTTACGCAAAACAATAATGCCCTTAAGACACATACGGACGGTCATAAGTTAATATAAACTCCTCTCTTACTTCTAATCAATATAATAAAGAATTTAATTTCTTATTACGCAACCCAATCTCCTCGGCACTACAGTATATCCAACGCTGACTACTTAAAATCATTTTACTCTATTTGCTCAGGAAACAGCCGCATATTAAAACACACATGCTCTTTACTCTGATAAAGTAACATCAGCAGCTTCTTTTGATTTCTTTAGATTAGTGTGCGAAAAAAAGACAAAAACAATGAAAACAGAATTAACATAAATGTGAAGGGATTTGCTGCTTGGCAAACAGAGGAAAGCAAATTTCAATACCCAGCTGTGCTCAACACCTCCCCAAGTGTTTTGTTCTTACTTCCCATGAGCGTCTTGTGATTTACTAATTTTATTAACACTGTTAAAAGGTATGGAAACAATTTGTGATGTCTATCAAATTACACTGTCAAAGGTGTTCATCACGACACATTATTTATAATAATTACATGAGAGCCTCTGACAGTGCGCTGATAAAACAAACTTCTCCCAGCCTGCCCTGACAGCGTATTCAACCATATGTGTGTGTGGTGTTTACACAGTAAACATACTTCTGTTTTCTGTATCAAATAAAAGCAAACAATAGTAAGGCAGGGCAGTGGGAGAAGCAGCCCTGCCAGTCAGATTTATAAAGCCTCACCAGTCTCCATCATCAGTACATCAAGAAAACGCCAACAGATGCTGATCTCTGAAAATTGAATTATATTGCACCCCGAAACCAAAAAAAGGCTTGCTTACAAAGCAGGAGGGAAACATACTTAAAAAAAACATCCTCATGTATATCAGCCTCTCAACCAGGATTTATATTTTCAGTCACAAAGTATAAAATAAATGACCTTGTGTCTTTTTTCCTCCGATCAGCAGATGAGCACGTCTGGATTAAAAGTATTTTTGAGCGCAGGGATTATCAATCCAATTCTTTAGAGTGCATTTACAAAAATGACAGCATTTTGAGGAGAAATCATCAGCAGATCATTTTCCTGGCGAGCACTAAGATTTTACTCATCATCATCAGGTTTTGGCTCAAATATGAGGGGAATATCTATAACTGAGATCACCCCAGATTAATATGAGTGGCAGCTTTTTGTGAACCTTGAGGCAAAATGTGAAGCAATGGCATTAGAAAGCATTATCAAAAAAGAAAAATGTCCTGTCTGCATTAATACTGAAGTTCGACTTTCTTTCATTTCAATACAAGAACGATTAGTTAGCATTTGTCATGGAAAATGTGAGATTGAATTCAAATGGAAGAGGGCCCGGGATCTTATTTTGTCAAAATACTAAAACAGATGACAGATTAATTTGTATCTCCTTTCGGTTCTGTGAGTTTATATTGAGCTTACAAGTCAATATAACACTGCATTATTTACACACATGCTGTACTCTGACAACCAGATCTGAATATAAGAAAATGTCCCGTAACTGAGCCCTTAATGAGAATAAGACAGCAGTAGATGTAAGCACCGTTCCTGCCTTTTTCTGCAAAGGTTGCAAAATACTGTCTGGCCTCACCCAGGGGGGCTGATAACATGCAGCTGAAGTGCTGAAGCAAGCTCCCTGTTACTCTCTCAGCATGTTCGAAAACACCGTCAGTGACAGTAGCACTCAAACAACGGCTCCCCGATAACATCTCAGCAATAGCACTGGTTCATTTTCTGACAACAGGTTAGGGCCTCGATTATTAACATGATATGACTAGATGTTACAGGCTATGATGCAGACAGCACTTTGAGACAGGAAACGATCATGTCAACCATTATGACCAACAGTTCTCTGCTTTTTTTCTGGCTCAGATGCTGATTGTTTATACATACTCAGTGTTTTTCTTCCATTTGGAACCCAAGATGAAGCTACTTTGAGGACACCAGAACAGGTTTGCATCTTAAATAACTTGCGCTCTTCTTAATAAACAGCAAAAACACACACACACACGCGCACACACACACACACACACACACACACGCACGCGCGCACACACACACACACACACACACACACAATCATCATCTCCTTAATCATCTCACACAGCTATGTCAGACTACAAATGTTTAGATCAGCAAAAACTACAAGCCAAAGGTGCCAAGATAAACTGCCAAAATAGGGAATCGCACCTTTCGTGACTAAATTTTTTGCTCTCATTACAACAGATCTACCTGCCAGAGATTACAGGAGGATGAAAAAGAACAACAATCTAAAACATTGTTTATGATTTAAGAAACCCTTCAGATGTGCACCTTGTATACATATGGATAATATTGCTTTTACACTGGAAAATGTGGACTAATTATATATAAAATATCCAAAACAATAGAAACACTTTTACATTTACATTTTTTATGAAATCACTAAATTACCCACGAGCTAGCAAGCTAGACCCTCCCTAACCCATTTGGCACAATAATCATATTAATATTAATTATTATTATATTGTTGAATTACAAGACATTTGAATAGGAATGGTCACTCACATTCAGAGTAGTAACACAGTTTCTGTAGTCGTAACACATATTGGTACTGTATGATGTAATAACATAGTTCAAAAACATCTTTTTTTCATTTTTTCTCACGTTTGTTGATATGTAATAAATTTACTTTCATCTGAAACAAAACAGAACTGTCTTTGCATGCCCTTATTATTTACAGAATCCCTTTGTCTGAGTTTGTTCTTGCTGGCTACTGTAGAGCAGAAATACTACACTCAAGGAGAAATCCCACCACTGACTGCATCGGCATCAGTCGAATGCACATGCTGCAGAAAACATGGCGATCATGATGAACAATAATACACAGGCAACACTTTGAAGTTCTGTTTTTTTTGTTGCGATCCCAACAGTCCAATTATCTTTAAGTCAGATATACTAAGCCATGTCTTTGCTGCAGATAACATTCTTCATATAAAATGTCTAAAAATGTTTGTGTTGTGTATCACAACCTTCTGACTCTGTTTTTTTTCCTTTACTTTGAGGGGTTTCCTCTGTGGAGGGAGCTGTCACAAAGCCAGGGCCCCATTTCTCAAAAGCATCTTAGTGAATGCATTCATCGGCACATTTTATATCCCAGTGCGACTCACAAATTCTGGTTAAGTCTTGGCACATTTAAGTACAGTATATTCCATTTAAAGGCTAAGGTTTTAAACCATATCTTGAATAGTCAATTTCTACAATTATATTTTAGGTTTTGCAGTTTTTTGAATGTTTCATACCCACCTACACAAACATTTCTTATTGGAATATTAAGATGTATAAACATCTCATATTGGTATCGCAATGATATACTTCTATTGCTAAATATCTTTTTTAGAGAAAATGGGATTACCACTTGGGTTGTGATCACTCTTTTACCAATCCAGGAAGTATGACATTGAGAATTAATCTCATGAGGCCTTACTTCAAAGCAACAGCTTGACATTTTGGCAACTCACTGATTTGTTTTGTTGCTTTGAGGTAGACGCTCATATGTCTGTCCATTCAATATAAACCTCTTTTGTCGTTCAGCCCTCTTTGTCTGAAAAAGGTGGAGAAGTTCAAAAAGGTCTTTTCATCTGTGCAACAGATGACCCTGGTAGAAGAGATGATTCCAATTACTTCCATTCAAAGTATTTGATGAAACAGAGTGACACCTTTGTCCTGCTGGCACATTGTATAGAGAAAATGTCATGAGTGGTATCCAGCTGATTATGTTTTATCAAATGTCACACACTAACAATACACTTTGAGGTAGGATTTTTGCCAATAATCCACCTGAACTAAGATGTTTATGGTAAAACAAAGGCCTGGTCTTGTCAGTCCCTCCTCTCCCTCTTTCTCGAGTCACAGACAGAGAGGTACAAAAGGTTTGGTCCCAACTGCTTCAGGAATCATGTAGAAAATATACATTCAAACTTCTGAAGAAAACAAACTGGTAGAGTAGAAAACACTGGAATACTGGAAAAGAAAGAAAAAAATGTAGTGAGAGAAAGACGGACAGAGGAAGAGAAAGGAATCCAGAGGGAACAGCTTGGAGAGCTAAATGAATATTGGAATAATGAAATTTCTTTTGTGAGAAATTCCTTTAGAGTAACACACAGCCTGGTATGTTAACACAATGCACTTTTGTCAGAAGCATGTTGGATTGTATCACAAAAGAAAAAACCATAACCTCTCATATATTTACAGTGTTTTTTTCCATTAACTATATTTGTTTGTGTGTGCTCATACCTTTATGTGTGTGTGTGTGTGTGTGTGTGTGTGTGTGTGTGTGTGTGTGTGTGTGTGTGTGTGTGTGTGTGGTGTGTGTGGGTGTGTGTGTGTGTGTGTGTGTGTGTGTGTGTGTGTGTGTGTGTGTGTGTGTGTGTGTGTGTGTGTGTTTGTGTTTTTGTGTGTATCAAATATATATGTGCCCATTATATCCCCAAGTCCATACAGGCTTTAGGACTCTTGCGTCATCAATACTTTTCGCTGTCATGTTGCCTTTACATCACATTAACTAAGACACAGTAAAGACATACTCATGCACGCACACACGCACGCATGCACACACACACACGCACGCACATACACACAAACACAATCTCTAATTAGTTGATAGCCATGTTACCTTAAGGCCACTACCCAAATGACACGTCGCTCTAAACCTTCGAGAATGATTTACGACTTTACAATCACCCAAACACTGCAAAGTCATAGTGGCCCTTTTTGCAGATCTTCACTCCCCACTTAAACTGTGCTAGGAAAATACAACGCGGGCAAGCTTCTCATACTTGCACCTCACTGCAAACATGTAAACACAAACACAGCAGACTGTCGCAGCTTGGTGTCTTCAACAACCGGCCCTCCACGACTCCTTTACTTCAGGTTTTCACTCTACATAGGGATAAATGGATTTCAGTCTTTCCATACTCCCATGCTCTTCACTCATATTGACCCTGTTGTTTTTGAGCGCTTGTTTTCACTTCTGCATTTATTCTTAACTTGTCAACTCTGGCTCACAGTGAGGATGAACTCTGGCTGTAGTTTCTGAGCGTCAGTCTGCTGTACCTGGGCGAAGGCGGAGAGGGGGGAGGATGGGAGGGGACTGGGGGGAGGCACAGACCTGTCTCTGAGATAGGCGAGCCACTACTAGATGCCAGGGAATCGCGGAAAGGCGACGGTGGAGTCAAAGCAATAAGCTCCTCTTCCAACTCCCCCCTCCTCAGAGGGGAGTTGCTGAGGCAGGGGATCAGGCCTCCTCGCATGGGGGAGAGAGAGGGGGGGGTCTGGGCATGAGGAGGTGGCAGGGGATAAGGTGAATGAGGAATAGGGTGAGCGAGACAGCCACTCCGCCCCCCCAAGCTGGACTCGACAGGCGGAAGGGGCTGAACGTCAGCATAGGTGGTGAGGGTCGGGGGCATCTGGATTTCGCGGGGCAACAGATATGGGTCAGCGGGGTGAGGAGAAGGAGGTGTGTGTTTGTGCGTGTGTGAGTGTGTCGGAGAGGTCGACAACATCATGCTGTTGAGCTCGGTGATGTTGGCGGTGAAGCGGTTTACCACGCAACTGATCTGATCCATAAGTGAACTCTGGGGCGGCCCCGGATGATCGTCCAAAACAATTAAATGACCGTCACTCCCCACCACCAGAGAGCCGCTGCTGACAGGACCGCAACTGCTGCCGCTGCCACCACTGCCGCAGCTGCCGCCGCTGCAGATGCTGCTCGGGTAGTTTGGAATACCAGCCATCAGGGGCTCCTCCCCTACACCTGCCCCTAGCCTCTGGCTGATCGTGCTGATTGGCGAGGGTGTCTGTGGCCGGTATGTGATCGAGTAGCGCTCCTCTGCTTCAGATAGCTCATACATGGTCTTGTCTGTGACAGAGTCTGGATGAACGGACAGAGAGGACATGGAGGGGAGGGAGGGAAGAGGGACATGTGGGGGCAGGTTCCCCCCTCCACAGTAACGCTCCTCCGAAGTTTTGGAGAAGGGTTTGATGACGGCAGTCTGATTGTTCTCCTTCTTCTTGATGTGGAAGGACAACCGTTGCCACAGGTGATTGCCACGTGAACCGCTGCGCTCTGTCTGCGCCCAAGACACTGATTTACCGTTAGAGCTGGAGAACAGGAAGGAAATGGAAGGAAAAGAGAGAAAAGAAAAACAGGGTTGTTTATAGAGCAGGGGAGAAGATTTATCACTTTTAGTTAATTAGTAGTTTATTGATATTTTTTTGCGCCTTACTTTGCGCCCAGAATATGTGCCATATAAAAAGCAAAGGTAGAGTTGGATGCGCCCTAAACGCACCAGCGCTATGTACTTTAGATCATGCTCCATAGATCGTCTAAATAGGACCCTATTTCTTTCATTTCTTCCAACTACAGGCTCTTAACTTGAATCTGGCAGCTGAATGTGCGCATTATACACGTACTGAATATCATTTACACTTTCTTATAAAAAATGCGGTATTTTTTGTTTGTTGTTATTTTATTATATTATACTACGAGGATTTTTTTTTGCACAACACTATATGACATTATGACATTTTATTTGTTATTAGGAACTTGTAGCTTGTAAAATCATACTCCCCAATAAGTTTTTTGTGCTGTTTATTATCATTTCATGTTTATCTTGATAGCAAATATGAAAGCACTCGTTAGCACCATATTTAAATGGAGCCACAAGACAATCAGTTGGACTCCATATGCAAAGTAATTTCCTTACAATTCAATTTCTGTTCTATTTTTTTCCAGACAGCATGTTCGCCATTTGTCTTTGGCATTTTCCCTCTTCCTCTCTTTGTCTCACCCTTTATCTTACAATTTTCTCCACTTTCCTCTGCTTAACATCAGTCACAGAGCACACACACACACACACACACACTTCTTCTTCTCTTCCTCTTGTCAGGTTAATTAGTGTGATTAATCTATAGTGGAACTTCTGATTAAACCTCACACCGCCGTGGCTGGGGGTGAAAAGAACTCAACTCACCCTGGGGACTCACACGCACACGTATCCACACTCTGCATGTCCAACCACACGCACGCACACACATCCATATGTTGCAAAAGTCGACCTGCACATACACAGTGCTGGGATCTACTCATTTGATCCTATAGTCTTTGACAGAAGGCTTTGAAGCCTAGTATGCCTAAGCCAGACCTGCAACTAGCAGAAACACATGTTGCACACAAGGAGTGCTTTATTGATCTTATCTTAAATATATCAAATTCTTTTCTGAGGCTGATTTTAATGTCTGAAAATTTTTGGAGATATATATATAATTAAAAAAAATGTTTCTATATATATATTCTTTCTTTTCCCTCCTAGTCTGCTGGTCTCACGTCTGTCTGACTTCACAATGAAAGCATCTCAAAGGCAACAGCTTCCAGCCTTGCAATGGGGAGATAGACAGCCCTGCCAATTACTACCACCCACAGGGGAAGATATGACTAAAAGAGATGGAGAGGGTAAGAGAGGAATAAAAGGAACCAAGATAGAAGCACTCCTGACATTTCTCATAAGAGCATGATTGAAATCTTGCTTGCCAAGCGGGGTGAGATGGAGTAACGTGCTGACAAACGAAAATGTGTTCTTGTCTTTCTCCTCCTTTTCCATTCTGGGCAAGTGGCTGTGCGTCACTCCCTTTGTGTCCTTTGACCGGTTCCCTGTCACTGTAAATGGCTTGTGGATGGCCTTAAGATGGGTGTGAAAGCTATGATGTCTTTTTGGGCTATTCTTTTAGCCTTTTCTACTCCTCCTTTACTTTTATTTCTGCTTTCATTTCTGTCAATTTCCTCCTTCCTCTCTCTGTATTCAAATTTCATTTTCCATTTTTTCCCCCTTATCCTCCCTTCCTCAGCTAACTTATTTGCTCCTTTGCCATGTCTCCATTAGGCAATTGTCTGCAGTTCATGTTTAGGTCAGAGGAACAGTCAAGCAGACTCAGGGGAGTTCAGAGAATCAATCTCTCAGAGAGCTCGAACACACACCATGAATAGTCTCAGAGTGGGGCCATTACAGAAATGGTGCCTTGGACTGTAAATGAGGAGTAACCTGGCATTAACCTGGCCAACGAGCCTCCAGTTTACACACACACACACACGCACACACACACACACACACACACACACACACACACACACACACACACAAACCTGAGTGTCTCTCCAGTAGAGCCTCTGCGTTTCCACAGGTTAACCAGACTGGATGAGCGGCTGGCGGCTGAGGACGATTTTCCGTCGCCCACGTGCATGCGGACCACTGTGCTAGTGGTAAAGGCACTGCGCACATTCCGCTCTGGTTTGGCCAGAATGATGTACACCTGTTATGAAATAAAACATGACATAAATTATTTAAATATAATAAGGAGACCACAAAAGAAAGCCGATAGCTACATCACCGCATCCATTTTTTAAGTAATTTGTGTCCACAAAACGGTCTTTTAGTAGTGTAGCCTAGCGTTGATGTAGCCTAGCGTTGGTGTAGCCCAGCGTTGGTGTAGCCTAGCGTTGGTGTAGCCTAGCGTTGGTGTAGCCTAGCGTTGGTGTAGCCTAGCGTTAGTGTAGCCTAGCGTTAGCGGAGCTTGTAGACATTGAGACGTTTCTCAAACAGAATTAATACTACATATAAACACCAAACTGCTTTGGCTAACAACCAATGAGATTGCTTGATCTGAGTCATCCGTTTTATAAAGAAATATATAGATCAAAGCAATGAATGAGTGAGATGCTGAAAGTGTGGATGTTAGCTTCAGCCTTACCTTGGGTACGAACATGCAGCACAGCGCCACAGTGGCACTGAGGCTGACACTGAAGCACATGGTGATAATTTTGTAGTTGGAGCCAAAGTAGATGGGCACGAAGGCCAGCCAGATAATACAGGTGGTGTACATGGTAAAGGCAATGTACTTAGCCTCATTGAAATTAGCTGGGACGTTCCGGGTCTTGGAAAGAGAGGGACAAGAGTCACAGAGAAAGTGTAAGCAAATATTAATTTCTGTGGATTCTGCCTTGAATGAGTATAATTAAGAAAGACATTGTTAGCTTTTGCTTACAGGCCTTTACAGAACCAGAATACACACTGCTATACACTGACTTTGCATTTCCATTATAAATCTGATGCTAACCTCACCATTATGTGTAAGAGAGTTGTTTTGATTTACTCTGCTCCTGTGTTCATAAACGACTACAAATTAATTTATTGGCTTGACGTGCTGTGTCTTTCAGCTTTTGTCTCTTTTTACCCTTCTGCTCTCAAGCCCTGCAGATAATGGATGTCTGCAGGCCACCGAAAATCAAACATTGACTTTTTAATGTGTTTTGTTCAACAGAATTTAATTTACTGCGGTTGAAAGTGGTAGAGCACCAAACACAAACATTGGTTCAATCATTGCTTTTCACATTATGTCTGTGTGGCTTTTCTCGTAAATAACAGCTTGAAGTGAGACATGTACTCAACACATTGGATAGAACACGTGCCCTTAACAGCATGTGTCCTTGAAGCTGTAGCTTTTAAGCACCTGCTAACTTCAATGTTGATACTGTCATTTAAATCCTTTTCAAAACTATATCACAGAAGAAAACATGCCCTTTGGTTGTTGGGTTGTAGTGTATAACAGTGCAGCTAGTACCTTGAAGGCATAGAAGGTGCAACTTAGGATTAGCAGGCCATTGTAGCCCAGCGGGGCAACCACGCCCAGGTTAGTAGTGTTGCAAATGAGGATGACCTGGCGAATACTGGGGTAGTCATGGATCACCTATAGAGACAGAGGGGAAAACATAGTAATGTTTGATACGGCTTTTGCTACAGGCACCATTTATTTCTTCCAGAAAACTGGGAATGATGTTATCATTATAACATCACCATTATATGTGACAACAGTGGCATTAAAATAGATTGAGGAAGCATTACGATTTAACAAACTACCATTTCCATTCATTAGACTGCCAGTTTGAGATGTCTAACATTTTAAGTCTGACGGAAAAATCTACAAAAATGCCGTAGAGCAGGACTGTTTAACTGCTTTGGATAAGGAAAACAAATCTTAGTCTAATTAATGTATAGGTCAAATGGTCTTAAAACATTTGTGATTTAATATAAACAGAGATTAAAGGTCTCATCATAGCGCTGGGAAATCTATCAAATTTTATTTTTCGATTCAGATTTTAGCTTCCAACGATTATGAAAACAAGACAATCAAGATGATTACTGCATATATTATTCTGTTTCACGATAATGCTCTTGATTAATCATGTGTTATAAATATAAATTATATATTGAATGTATGTTACACCGTAATTAATCTTATTGTTTTGATCAAATTTATTTTATATATATTCATTTGATACTATTTAAATGCATTCATATTTATGTATTATTTATTAATTATGTCATTTATTTATTAATTTAGTTGAATTATATTTAAAGCTCAAGAAAATCAACCATTTTAATGACGTTTTATGATGTTTCTAAAGTCATTGTGTAATTGTATTAAATAATCATCAGCTCAATAATGACCAATAATTGTGATTATGATTTTTTCCATAATCAGACCTCGTTATGAGTTAACTGCTTCTGTTCTTCTTTGGGTTTCTCTTTCGCTAATTTGTCTGTTCACAACCTGTTCTCAAGTCTTTCAACAAGCCACTCTCGCACGCACGCACGCACACACGCACACACGCACGCACACAAGCACACACACACACACACACACACACACACACACACACACACACACCGCTGACCTCAGGTGGCTCCATGAGGAAGAGTGCCACGATGATGCCCAGCTGCAGCAGTATGAGGAGGAAGGCAATGATGAGCTGAGCGCAGGCAGACATGAAGCGAGGTTTCTTTGTGCAGATCTTCTTCTTGCTGCCTGCCAGGATCCGAGCGATGCGGTTTGTCTAGGGTCAGACCGCAAACACAATCAGGTCCTCTGTCCAACTGCTTTCTGTATTTCAACACTGCTGCAACTGTCCTTATGCAGACATATTAGGGAGACATGCTTCAGGCAAAATCTAGTCCGATAAGCTCACGGATATTGCAGTCGTCAAATCCTACCTCCCTGTGCCCTGTTTCTGATGTTATGGTACCTGTAGCCCCTCTCTCTAGCCGTTAAAGCAGTTCTTGCCTTTCTGGCATTTTTACACTTTTCTTTTGTAATCTTAAAATGTTCCTAATAACCATATGGCACACTAATGTGTAAAAGAAATCTACACGGTGAAACTCAAAAATATTAAATTCTCATGTATTTAATATGAATTGGTCCGAATAAAATGATTTGCCGAGCTTCTTGCCTGTCATCCGTCGCTCCGTTTCACTTGCGCTGCTCATGCTGTGTTCCTGTGCCATGGGAAGTCCAAGGTTTCTGACCTCCAACTAAGCAAAGTGCACTGGAATGACCGTCAAAGTGAAACCTCCTGCTTGTGAATTTGGGGGAGATTGACTGAAATCGCTAGTGGGAAATTTGACAGGCTTTTCAGTGCACTTTGCCTTGTAGGAGGTGCGAAACTTCTGACTTCCCATTGCACTGGAACGCAGCATTTCTCTCTCAGCCCACATGTCGGGGGAGGAGGGAGTGTCAGAGGTCAGGCTGGTGCGCTGTGAGACATGCAAGAAAGGTAATAATTGTTTTAAGGGATGAAAGGGAAAACAATCTGTAGCATCAGGGGGCTGATTTATTTTTTAATTAGGATTAGTGTTCTGCATCCACCCACAGATTTATCCCTTTTATGCTTACTCTCCATCATATGAAGCTCTTCTGTGGCTATTTGCTACAGAACATTTAGGACAAAAAGGTAGGTTAGCATAGATCTAAAGACAGGGATATTCAAATTATTTGGAGGCAACTCCTTCAGCCATACACCTCTCGCAACTACTGTACCCTACATCTCATACTTACTTATCTGTCCTTAATTCAATCCTTACCTTGGTGACAAGTGCAGAGTAGCTCATGGCAGGTGACAGGCCTATTCCCAGTCGTTGGAGGTAGCAGTGGACGACATGGGGTTTGGTTATGAGGCTGAAGGTACACAGGTACCCCAGGCAGATCCCTGCCAGTATTATGTAGCACAGCTCCCTACTGGAAGATTTCACTACTGGGGTGTCCCGGAACCTGAAAACATTCAGACAAAAAATTATGTGCAGAAACAGACAAAAGATAACAGTGAAAAGAGAAGAAATTGTATGTATGTATAGAGTATCTCTATTGTCCAGTTCTGTGTGCATTGTTCTCAGTTCATATATGTTCTGAGACAGACGAGCGATTCATTACCTGATAAAGACTGCCGTGACAAAGAATGTGAACATTAGACCAAGGCAGGCAAAGACCACAGCAGCAATGGGTTCAGGGTCTCCCCAGCGCAGGTACTCCACTGGGATTGGGACACAACCTGGGGACAGAAGTATGTGTAGAAGACGCAGTTCTTGAAACATAATAAGTCAAACTTGATGTGTTTGAAGCCCAGCACCAAGACAATATAGAGTGAGCTTTAGGTAAGACTGCCATACTTTACCGAACCTTTTATGTTTATCTTTATTCTTTAACTTATATCTTTACCTCAGTCTTCTATTTTTCTTTCTCTTACACCAATTTACACATCAAGCTTTGACCCACATCTGATGCAGGTTGAGCGTCAGTGTATAACGCTAGTTCTGGTGACTGAAAACCTGCACAGGTCAATGCTCGCATGCTGGACCCACAGGTGTCCAGTTGATTAAAAGACTGACCAGGACTGCCTGCATCTTGTGTAATCATTAATCATTTTCTGTACTGCTTTGGCAAGATAGGTTTCTGATCTGTCATGGCAATAAAGCTAAATTGAATTTACTAAACCTAACTCAATAGCAACAAACATGTGTGCGTGTAATGGGTATAAATAACTATCAATCTGTAATCAAAACACGTATACTGTAACCATTATTCAGCATGCCTCCTTCATTATTCACTGTTGCTCTCTAAGTGTCTCACATCTGTCTTTCTTTAATGCCCTTGTCACTTACATCAGACTGCATGCTTTTTGACCTTGCAAAATATATACTTCTCTGTTGTCGAGACTTTCTTTCTTATCCGTCTTATCTGTCTCGTTTTCTCCTCTTTTTTCTTTGTCATGCCTCATCCGTCATTCTGTTCCTTTTCTTTTCCCCTAATATCTCCCTTATCTCTCTTCATTCTCATCCCTACTAACTTTCTCCATAATTATCTTCCTTCCTTCCTCCATCTCTGTCTTCCTCCTTGGCAAGGAGATAAAGTGCCATTAATTAAAGGGACAGTTCTAATTATGAACCGTCTTAGCGCTTGCTGAAAATGTCTGGCTCGTTGGTCTAGACAGGGATGCATGGGATCTTTCTAAAACTTTCTCTCCCTATACATATTCAAAAAAATGTTCTCCATCTTACTCCTTCTCTTTCCTTCACTTGTAAGCACGCGCACAAACACACCTGTTTGTACAGTACTGCAAATCACAGAGGAGGGGGTTAATCATAAAAAAAGACTTAAGTAATTTAGTGACTTTGTCTTTAGCACGGTCAATAAAGTTTATCAAATCAGTGAAGTGGTTAGGTCTAGGGGCATAAACAGCAGCCTAATTACTGAATGGGAGCCGAGGGGACCGAAACAAACAGACAGAAATAAGTCAGGCAGAAGCACTCTGCAGAGGATGTGCAGGCTTACATCACCAAAAAGCCATTTCAGTCATCTAAATCGTAATCTCAAATAGATAGTGTGACGTATTGAACATCATGCGGAATTATCCGTCCAATATTATTTGATGACAGAACACAAATAAACACACATAAACAAATCAAAATGGAGCAGCTTCGAAACAAAACCACAAATCTGAATCTCTTTTTTCCCCTCATTTTGGGAAGTACTTGTGTGTAATTGTAACCATTCCACATCATAGAGGTAGTGCTTTTTAACTGCTAAAGCGTAGCCCCTCTTTACGAGACAAGGACTACAGTAACTGTCCTGCCTAACAATGAGGGGTGAGAACCACCAATCCTTGAAAATTTGAGACGTTAGGAAATAAGGGCTTGCTGAGAATTTAGCTCCAATAAATCCTGCTCAAATAAATCTAGATATCAGGGCCATAAATCCCAGATCAGTGTTTTCCTCATGAGTTTTCTCAGAGCTGTCGAAAAGCATCAGCTATGGCTGCAGTTTGATAGTTAATTAGTTCACAGAGTCTGCAGGAAATCATGTTGTGTTTGACCCAAAGCCAAAGCAGTATATATGAGGGTCCAGTCAATATAAAGTTTTGAGGCAAACTCCTTCGAACACTCTTAGACTCACACTGTGGAACTTAACCGATCAGTGGAGAGGCTCAAATCCCAAAGCTAATCCTCCCTTTTTCTGCTCCTTTCACTCTGCCTGGCTGCTGCTTCTGTTAGGGCCTCTATTTATCTCTCTCTCTCTCTCTCTCTGTCTCTCTCTGTCTCTCTCTCTCTCTCTGTCTCTCTCTCTCTCTCTCTCTCTCTCTGAATGACTTTTACCATCTCTTTACGTTTTCAAGTCACTCTTGTTTCCTTATTTTTGCTCTACTTCTGTCGCCAAAACTTTTCTATTGCTTTCTATAGTTTTCACACAAACTGAACCTCTGTCCCTGCCAGCTGAGACCTTTGCTTTATCTCCTCTACTCCCTCTGCCACTTTATCTCCCCCTCTCTTTATCTCTGTCTCTCTTTCTTTTGGCCTGAGGGAGAGAGATCAAAATGTCTGCTGGAGGAACAGGGCGACCAATTTGTTTACACCTCATTATTATTGTTCCACATAGCCCCACTGGGGGACATGCAGCACTTATTGTTGATGAAATGAGTCGCATATACGGAGTCACACACCTGGCCATGCACCGACGAACACACAAAGTAATACACTGGTAACCCCTATCGTTCTTTCAATTCTTTATCTCTCTCTTGTTTCCCCGTCCGCTTTCTCTTTGACATGTTCTCACCCGTTTACTGCCTGTTTTAGTTTAAGGATGGTTCTCTCTCAGGCAGGGAAGCTCAATCTGAATTTTCAGCAGGGCTGGATTCATGTTTTAATCATTGAGCTTGGCGAGGAGCTAGCAAGCAGTATAATGAGCAGCTGAAAGCATAACAAGGCAATATTCAACCGCTTCGAACACAATGGAGGGGAAATAAATTTTCATTGCAGCTGAAGTGCATTTGCATTGAAAGCTGCTCTTGATGCAGAATAAATAAAACATTGGTGACCATGTTCGTAACAAATTTAAAAAAATGAGAGGGATAAAGAGAGAGAGAGAGAGAGAGAGAGAGAGAGAGAGAGAGAGGGAGAGAGAGAGAGAGAGAGAGAGAGAGAGAGAGAGAGAGAGAGAGAGAGAGAGAGAGAGAGAGAGAGAGACTGAGGGAGGGGAGGGAAGGAGAGGGAAAGGAGGAGGAAGGGTGAAACGAAGAAATCGTGATTCAGGTCCTCTCTCTAATTTAACTGGTGAAGGAGCTTGCTGTATGATAACATGCTGTAATGGCGCACTGTATCAGACACAACTATCGCATCCTACTAAACATCCTACACACAAACATGCACTCACACATATCAGTAGTCATTGCATGGTTTCCTTCGAGTGGCATCACTACTACTGCATTGATATTACAGGATTTTCCTGCAGGAGCGAAGGCAAATACTCTAGCTTCCTATGCTCATTGCAGTGTTTCTATTCAAATGTATTTTTTGCAAGTTTGCACTTCCATGTTATAAATAAACATTGCATTAACAGACACAAAGAGACTGACCTGTGAGGTCATCAGTAGGCCAGGAGCCCAGTTCACAGGCTCGGCAGGTGTACTCGTCGAAAACAATCTCATTTTCTTTACAGGGCGTGCACGTCCAGCAGCAGCTCACCTCACCTTTACGGATCACCTGGAAGAGACTGCACAATGTCTGTGTGTACCTACTTATACCTTTGTGTAGTGCATGCTTGTAACTCATGTGAACTAGCCACTGTATTACGTGGAGCCTTTTTTGCACTAATATTTGGGATGCGTCATGCACCCACCACCCACATTAATCCATCCAAATTTTAATTCATTTAAAAATGTAAATAGATATTTGTCATGTCCAGTAAACCTTTACCGGTAAGGTGCTGGATTCACAACATAACCTGGAATGTCCTTTTTGAATTTTACTAACTGCAAAGTAGACATCTTACCTTAATCTGTCCTTTGTCACAGGGTTCACTGCAAACTGACTTGATTATGCCGTCTCTGTTAGGCCAGATTTCATCGTCATCTATCTTCAACCCTCTGTTATCCCAACTGCCAACATTAATGTAGTCGTAGTAGTCCTTGCCCATCTTTTTGAAGTTCATTATTTCATACCTGTGGATGACAGGTAAATAAATACATACAATACACATCCAACATATTAGCACCCATATAGTCCTGTCATATGACCATGCAAGCCAAAAGTCCACACAAAAGAAAGAAATCCATGACAGCCTTGCTGAGTAACAGTGCGTACCTGCCAGGTGAGTCTCCGTTCACATCAAACAAGATCCCCTCCCCTGACACGCCTGTGAAGTTTGTTTTCATCAAGAAGTCCAGCAGTGTAGAACCATCTATAGGCCGCATGGCGTCACACAGGCCCTTAAAGTACATGAACAATCATGTCATATCCAACAAAATGTCTCCTGACACACAGTTTAACAAAGAGTGCTTCATGTAAGTATTGTTTTGTGTCTACAAGCAATTTTGGAATTGGTGGTCAATAGCGATCCATGTTGACAACTTTTAAAGAGCTGAACACAATGACCATATGAAGAGTTTCAAAGTTAAAGTTAAGTTAAAACTCAGCTTAATGACACTAAAGTATATTCAAAAGATGATAACTGTACAGTTGGACTAAGGTATGTATTTTTTCACACCTTTATACAGGTGTCACCTTTGTGTCATTTTACCGTGGTATATAGTTTATGCCGATGTTTGGTGCAATTCCTTAAGTTCCTTAAGTCTAATAAACTCACAAAACGTTGCAAAAAGAAAAAGGAAAAATTCTTTAACAAAATCAAAAATCTGTTTCTTATTAAACAGAAATACAACTGTACACAGGAGAGGAGAGCATGTATTTTGGATGGTATTGAAAATCATAACATCAGGGTGTGATAACACCCAAGCATAAGTGATATAAAGATAAAGTTTAGGCAATCAAAACATCATCAGACAAGGTGAATCATTCCACCAAGTTGAATGAAAATTGAAGTGTGGTACTGTATTATTTTTCTATCCATTCGGGCCAAACACTAACATTTTTACACACAACATATTGCCAAGTCGAATCATCTTCACCTTTAGTCAGAATTGAACCCCTGCGTCTGAAATTTTACATTCCAGTTTACATGTCGGCAAGGATGAAATCTGAAGTAATTGAAGTACTGAAGTAAATCCCAGAAACAATGTAAGAACTTATATGAGCCAGAATCTGTGAAAGTTCAGCAGTACTGATGTTTTTTCTTCTGTGTTTCCTGTATTTGCATATTGAGTCTGTATTTTTTAATCATCCGGAAAAAAATGTTACACACAGAAATCAATGCATTTTATTATTATATTTGTTGCAAAATACAAGACAAAATGCTTTGTCTCTCACTCCTTCTCTCTCATTTCCCCTCACTGCTGGAGGTACCTGGCTGTTCTCCATTCTCTGCCCGCGGCTTGCATTTGGCATTTGGCACCACGGTTACCTGAAGGGGTTGAGCTGTCCTCTCCATCCACTATCGCTCTCCCTCTGTGTGTGTTTGTGTGTGTGTGTGTGTGTGTGTGTGTGTGTGTGTGTGTGTGTGTGTGTGTGTGTGTGTGTGTGTGTGTGTGTGTGCTGTCCTCATCCTCTTTCATCTCACTCCTCGTCATAATCATCCACCTGAATATTACTACATGACCTGTTGAAGGTAGGCCAAACTCTGCGTTATGATAGTTTAAATTCTGCATATCTTTGTTGTAAAGTACTTTGTGCTGGGAGACAAAGTAGATCAATCAGTGTATCAGATGGTTTGGAATACTTTTTGGTAAACCGAGGATCTGAGTGGTCAAACTGATTTTGGCGCTTAAATGACAGACAAAAGCTTCAGAGACGGTTTGTATATGTGATTGACACAAAGTGAGGTTGAATTTAATGTACGACAGTTTCAGACGAGAAATACGGACTTAAGTGTGTTTCAGTTTGTTTTTACAAATATATATATATAGTATTTTGCAATCATCCATGTTCCCACTTTGCGCTTGTCTGGTGAAGTGCATGCAGTGACAATAAGTCAAAAATGGCCATCATAGAAAACCAGGTCAAGTTCAAAATGGCAGCAATCTCAGATGGTACCTTCTTTTTGTCCCACCATTCCCACTCCCCACCCCTTCATGTCCCTCCTTTATCTCCTTGCTTTGTCCTAGTACTATATGTCCCTCCATTCATCCATCAGTGCAGTACCTACCTGATAGCCTGGGCAGAGTGCCCGTTGCATGTTATGCAGGCCATATGCCATCGAGTAGATGGCATTAATGACAAACCCCATCTTGGTGTCCTGTGCATACTGCTGCCGAAGTGAGTCTCGCTCTGCAAAGGTGGGTGGGGGGAGATTGGGTTAGGTGAAGAAGAATGGAAAGAGAAAGTATATCAGAGAAACTCTTAATTTCCCTTTGAGTTTAATGAAACACTGTTTTTTCTTTTCTTGACATCAAAGACCACTCTCTTTCCTCTCATTCCTTCTCATCAACCACCTCCCACCTCCACATCTCATTTCTATCTGCCTCTTTCTGTGTACTGTTCATTTGTATTTCATGTACCATTTCATTAGAATACATGAAACATGACTCCCTTTGATGAAGCTTTCACACACAGTTTTGCCTATGAATGGAGGGACTGAGACACAAAGAGAAAGATGGGGGGGCATATAAAGAAATAAAGGGAGGGTGCACTCAAAGCAACAAGGAATCTCTCCAGAGTAACCGGAAAGCTGCCTGTGTCCATATGGAGTGTGTGTAGGCGTGTGTGCGTGTTTTCAGCCAGTCTGTTTGTATTTCATTTGCATTAATAGTAGCCATTATCAAAGCCTGTCAATAAAAACACAGATTGTTACTGTAGCCTGTTCTGCATCCTCTTTCTTCCTCTCTAAACCCCGACGTACAGTACAGGTTTAACTCAAAAACCCCGTTGTGTATGTGTGTGTGTGTGTGTATAATCATACTGCTACAGGTGTTCAAGGACTACATTTCAGCTCTTATCCTGATCGTCCTTGTATGCTTATTTGTGTCCACACTCACTGCCACAGGTGCGGTTGTATTTGTTGCTCTCCTGCGGGTGACCTTTAAGTCGACAGTGGAAACGATGTTGCCAGAACTCTGGAAACCAGGGGTTCCTGAGGTTGTTTTCAGGACGAAGTTTAAGGTAGTACTCATCAAACCATTTCACATCAGCCGACTGGAGCTTGATGGTAATACCACCTGCCGCTTCCCTAACATAGCCATCCGTTACATCGTACCGGTCCGCCCATCCATCACTGCAAAGAAAAACAAGGAAAGGCAAATAGAAAAGTTTTATCTATTAATCAGCGAGAATGATAATACCGGCTCCGCTGTTTTCACAATCAATACAAAATTTGCATTGTTTCCTCTGAAAATGTGGAGGAATCAATTGATCATTCTCAAATGCCATTAGGAGAACCTAATTGGACATTTCCTGCTTTTCAGACGTCAATTATTTGGGAGAAGACTTGGGATGAACTATGTGGGGCAAATTGTGTTTTTTGATTTTTGGCACTACTATCATAATTGAAGGTTGAAATAATGGGACTGACTCAATGATAGTTTGGACTGCTCAAATAAGCCTCAAATTGTACTCTCACTCCTTATCTGGTCCCAATTACTGTTTTCAGAGTCCGT